>NC_048219.1:186858757-186871594 GCF_002007445.2 Ailuropoda melanoleuca
TTTTTTTTTTGCCTATGGATGAACAACAGTCCCAGCACAATTTGCTGAAGAGACATACTTTCTCAATTAAATTGTCTTTGCATCATTGTTAAGATAAGCTGGGCTCTCTATTCTGTTTCATTGATCTATGTTTTCTATTTTATCATCAGTTCTACACCTCTTGAGGTAGCTTAATAGTTAGAAAGAGAGAGGAGGTTGGCTAGTCCCAAGATCCCAAGATCTGCAGGGTGAGTAGGCAAGTTGGAACCAATGGTCTAGTTCCAATTTGAGTCTGAGGGCTTGAGAATCAAAAGATCCAAAGATGCAGTTCCCATTTGAAATCTGGTAGGATCAAGACTCAGGAAGAATAGATGTTTCAGTTCAAATCTGAAGGCAGGAAAAAGCCAGTGTCCCAATTTGAAAGCTATCAGGCAAGGGGAATACACTCAGGGGAAGGTCAGCATTTTTCTTCTATTCAGGCCTTCAACTCTTTGGATGAAGCCCACTCACATCATAGAGGGTAATCTGTGTAACTTAGTCTACCAATTTAAATCTTAACCTAATCAAAGCACACACAGAAACAAGCAAAACAATGTTTGATCACATATCTGGTCCCTGCATGCCTCAGATGAGTTAACACATGAAATTAGCCATCACACCTTTCCTTTCTTTTTTTGTCTTATTGCACTACCAGGATTTCCCAATACAATGATGAATACATGTTAGAGCGGGCACCTTTGCCCTGTTCCCCCTCATAGGGAGAAAGTGGCCAGTCATATCTTTAAGTATGATATCAGCTATAGGCTTTTTGTAGATGTTCTTTATCATCTGAGAAAGTTCCCTATTCTTAGCTTACTAAGATGGTTTTTTGTTGTTGTTGTTTGTCATGAATGGGTATTATATTTTGTCAGATCCTTTTTCTGCATCTACTAATAAGATCATATGATTTTTATTTTTTAGCATGTTGATGTAATGGATTGCACTGATAGGTTTTTGACTGTTGAGCCAGTCTTGCATACCTGTATACAACTTATTTGTGGTGTATAATTCTTTTTGTTCTATTTGCTAATATTCTGTTGAGGATTTTGCATCTTCATTCATAAGCGATATTGGCCTGCAGTTTTCATTTTTTTGTAATTTCTTATAAGTTTTGTCAGTTTTTACCCCATGTATTTTGATCCTTTTTTGTTAAGTACATACACATTTGGGATTATATGTCTTATTGGAGAGTTGAACCCTTTTTTTTTTTTTTACCTTTATCCCTGATAAATTTTCTTGCTTAGAAGTTTCATTTGTTTAAAGTTAACATAGCAATTCCAGCTTTGTTTTCATTAGTTTTATCATGCCATATCTCTATTCTTTTGGTTTTAACCCATCTGTATCTTTATAAGTTTCTTATAGATAACATAGTTTTATCTTGTTAATTAATTTTCAGATAATTTTTTAGCAATATTTTTTTAAACTAATACATTTTTTATCTTCTACAATAATACTTAATGAAAGGTAGTTACAGCCAAAAATCAGGTAAGAATTACTTTGGTTATTAGAATATGTTTAGAAGTGCTGAAAAACCCCTTTGACCTTTTATAATTCAAATTTATATTGTCTGATGTTCATTTTTAATTCCTCACATAGTATTTGACTTCTTATAATTAATGTTTACTCTACTTCCAAGGATATTTAGGGGTAAAATTAGAATTACAATTGCTTCTAGGTGACATCAAATTAAAAGAATTTATTGAAATACTTCTTTTGAGGCTATATTAGAAGTGTAACTGGAACTATAGTGCATAATTTCATTAACTGTTTTCTACCGCGGATGATCAGATGTCTTTATGACTGGTCAGAAGTTAATATAATTTAATGGGTACTAGCAACAGGTTTGTAATCAATTAAGCAAAGTTTCAAATTCTTATTAATCCAAATACCAGATATATGACTGTGGGAACATTATGTAAACTCTCTGAATTGTAAATATCAACTAATATTGGATTCACAAAAACATAAAATACGGACTTTGAGGGATATAATTTCTTGACCATACTTTGCCAATTATTAACTATGTAAAGTAGGTCCAGTTACTTAATTTCACTGAGTCTATTTTCTCATCTGTTAAAAGGAATATTATAATTTGGTTACAGTGATTTTTTTGAAAAATAAATTTTATACTACATTTACTAATAAAATACAAATTAGAAATCTAAAAAGTGTTAACAACTACATCGTGCTTAACACAATAAAATTCCTAAACAAATCATAACAATTATTCTTAATTCTGGAATTAGAAATCATCAACTTTAATATGTTTTTTGAGTTTTCTCAGACTTGTATAGTTTTCTGTGTCTTTTTTCACATTTAAGAATACCCTATAATTACTGCAGAACACAAATAGCTGAGATAATTCACCACTAGCAGATCTGTTACTAAGGAAATGTTTAAGGTTCCCTTGGTTGTTTAGATCTATGAAGAGAATGAAGAATGGCAGTAATGGTAAATATGTGGATAAATATAATAGAATTTATTTCTAATTTTTTATTGAAAAAATTTTTGAGAAAAATATGATGAAGTAATATAGCCATTTTGAGGCAGTGAGTACATCACTGTTATATTTTTCTTTGTACTCATTGTAGTCTTATTATTTTAAAATTATTCATTATTTTTTCACTTGAATATAGTTGACACACCGTATTATATTAGTTTTAGGTGTGCAACGTAGTGATTCAATATCTCTGCACTTTATTCTATGCTCACCACAACTGTAGCTACCATCTGTCACCATACTACGCTATTACAATATCACTGACTATATTCTCTATACTATGCCTTTTATTCCCATGACTTAATCATTCTGTAACTGGAAGCCTGTATCTCCCATTTCCCTTCACCCATTTTGCCCATCCCTCTGACTCCCTTACCCTCTGTCAACCATCAGTTTGTTCTCGGTATTATTTGTCTGATTCTGCTTTTTTATTGATTTATTTATTTTGGATTTTTTTTTAGATTTTATAGATGAATGAAATAATATACTTGCCTTTCTCAATTTGACTTATTTCACTTAGCATAATACCCTCTTGATCCATCCATGTTTGCTTTTCATTATTCCATCTCTTGAAAGATAATGGTTTAAAGCAAATATAATAAAAATGTGTTATGGATTTTATAACATTTTGAAGAGGAAGGAGGAAATAGAAGTATACTATTATGAGGTGTTATACATTAAATGACATTCTATTATTTAAGTATAAGCTTGTAAATTAAACATGAATACAGTAAGCTTAGAGCAACTACAAAATAATAAAACAAGTACTGATGATAAAGCTGAAGCAGAGATAAAATCACAGATAATTCATATAAAAGGCAGAGATAGAGGAAAAAATAACAAGGAATGAATAGAACAAATAGAAAACATAGATATCATATTGGTAATTACAATAAATGTAAATAGTTTAAATACTCCAATGAAAAGGCAGAGGTTGTTCACATTGAATAAAGTATCAGCATACAATTTCATGCTAAGTGAAAGAAGCCAGACACAAAATATTATAAAACCTATGATTTAATTTATATGAAACTATAAAGTGGCAAAATTTTAGCGACAAAAAACACAGTAGTGTTTGTTGGGGGCTGGGAGTGAGGGGAGAAAATTGATTTCCAGTGGGTTTGGGGGACCTTTTGGGTTGATGTAAATCTTGATTGTGGGAGTGATTACAAAACTATTTACATTTGCTAAAATTTACAAACTGAGCACTTAAAATAGGCAAATTTTAGCATATAAAATTTATAATTAAATAAAAATGAATTTTAAAATTTATAGGCATTCATATTTGGAAATCAGGAATGGTTTTCAGGAAACTTAATTTGTTAGATTCTTTTGGTGTTCAGATTTTTATATTTAGTCATATGTTTTGCAGAGGAAGAAGGAATTATCAAAGTATCTACCTTATACAGACATTCAATAAATTATGCTTAATAAGTTGGGCACTCAAAAAAGGCAATTTGAGGTGGGTGGTTAGTCAGTATTAGCACAAGTGTATTTTTAAACCTAAAATTCCTTAACATTTGGACTTTACGATCTTATTTTATTTTTTCAAAATTATATTCCCTCCTGTGTAGCTGTCAGAGTAAACCCAATGACAGTTTCATTCCAGATGTTGGTCACAACAGGATTCAAAACCATTGCATACTTGAACAGGCTATTTGGAAGAGGGTCATCTATATTATACAAAGCAATAAACTTATTTCTTTCCACAATTGTTTGGATATTGCTTGAGAAATTTCACAAAGATTTCTCAGAACCATCAGATTATTCTGATGCTGGTAAATTAGCATACATCTGTGGTTAGTTAATGCTGTGTGTTACTATCTCTATTTTATAAGCAATGTATTTTAAAAAAGAGATGAACTTTGTACAAGCATAAAGGATGTTTGAGCAAGAAATGAGAAAGTATTTTAAGAAGTTGAACCAAGGATTATAAATGTGTGTAGATGATAAAATTCAGACCCTTCCAGCAAATGAGCTTTACATATAAGTGGAGCTATTTAATGATATAATTTTAGCCATTTGTTGCTTATCATGAAATTAGTAATGATGAGAAATTTTAATTTAATCCGCCAAGTAATCAGAAACAGAATGCAAGCAAATGTAGCAAATGACTCGGTTCCCTTTGGTAATTTAAGGTCCTGGTATTCACTTAAACTAAAATAAATTGTTAGAAGTGTCCTCTTGGGTGTCCATTAGAGCTTTATGGCAGATTTAAGGACTTGGAATAGCCTCACTCTGGACCCAGGAGGCCTGAGTGTCTCTTTGATCAATTATTGTACTTCCATTAAAAACTTTAACTTCACTGTGGGGGCATCTTGATCATTCTGCATCTTGCTACAGCTGTCAGATAATCTGAGTCTTTTACTTTTAAAGGTTATCACTCCTTTCTGCTAATGTGTCCAATGTTTAAGGAGTCCAAAACGGAACTGATACAAATCTTCCCTGCTGAACTAGGAATCGACTTTGCCTAGCAGTGAAAGACGTTTTATCATAAAACATCCCAGTGAAATTCATGGGCAATCCTCTTAACAATTTGGCTGATAGAGCAACATAAATAGTAGCCTTGATGGCTCAGCCACATTGACAATCTTCTATAATAGGGGTGCTTGATGTATGCTGTAATAATATATTGTGACATTGTAGTCTTTCTTTGCATTCCTATTTTGAAGTGAATGGTCTGCTTGGAAAATGGCTAATCACTGCCACCAAAATAAATAAATAAATAATAAATAATAAATAAATAAAGTTAGTTAACTATAGGGGGCAAATAGCTGTTCTTTGAGTATTTACAGGGACAGATATTAAAAAGGCACATTGTACAGTGGAGTGAATTCTTACTCCTCTGCAATAAAGGGAAGTTATGAATGAATTAGAAATCTTTAAATTATTTTGATCTCCTAAAAGCTGATATATATATATATATATATATAGTATTACTATATTCTTACTATTACATATATACATATACATATCTATGCAGTATACATATATATATATATATACATATAGTATTATTTTAATAGCACATTTAGTGATTATTAAGTGAAAGTCCTTATTGCTACTTGGTGTATTCACCTATTTCTAATTATTACCTCTTATTTTTTTATTTTTAGTAGCATTTCTATATAGGCTTTAATATTAAATTCTTGAAACAACTTTGATTTCTGTCAATTTTTATTCATTTGTTCAGAAGCCCAGTTAGTGAAATATACTCTAATATATAAAGAAGATCAGACTAATATCTTTGTCTTGCAAGTTAGCAACATACAAACATCATAGTCTTGGAGAAAAAGTGATATATCAATCAGTGTGCAGTTAGCTGGCATAGATTTAGGTTAATTAGCCACAGAAGTCAAATTTTATGTATATTTGTCTTCCATTGTTTTTTTTTTTTTTTTTTTTTATTATTTTATTTGACAGAGATAGAGACAGCCAGCGAGAGAGGGAACACAAGCAGGGGGAGTGGGAGAGGAAGAAACAGGCTCCTAGCAGAGGAGCCTGATGTGGGGCTTCGATCCCACAACGCCGGGATCACGCCCTGAGCTGAAGGCAGACGCTTAACCACTGTGCCACCCAGGCGCCCCTGTCTTCCATTGTTTTTAATAGCATCAAATATAAAAATATTACATAGTTGAGGAGAATGGTAACGGTAAGAAATTAGATATTCAGAAATATTCTAAACATAAAATCAAAACAAGGGAAAGATAGGTTTTCAACCCAAACTAACTACCATTACTAATTACTAAGAAGACTGAATAATGCTTGAAGAATCATTCAATTTGATGTACAAGAATCATCATGTTTTAAAATAAAAACTTAGTATTTGCATTCATAACAATTTTTATTCTGTATGTATACCTTGAGCTTGATTTTATTATTGAACGATCATTTAACTTAAACAATTTGTGAAGCTTTTTAACCAATATTGCATTAAATTAACAAAAGGCTAAGTGTTTATGGAGAACATTTGATCCTTCCTAAGTTAATATTATTTCAAATTAGACCACAATCTCACACAAAAATGTTTTAGTCCCTAGATATATTCTACAATAAAATGATGAAGTTAATATGAAGAGATAACAGAAGAACTGACTCTGTATCTTGTTTCTCTGAGAAAGTTCATTTATATATTATTTAAAATGGAGGGGAGAAAAAGAAGATAAGCCTACCCACTCAAAGACAGTGTCACCATAATCAAAATTTGGTAGCTGAGGTGAAGAAATGTGTGTTTGCATGTGTTTATGTTTTTAAGTTACTAATTTCAAATGTTTATATCTATACACATTTATATAAAATGACTTGGTATTTATTTTCCAAAATGCTCTTTAATTTCATTTTTGACCATATTTGTCCTTCATTCTCTTCATGCTCTCTCCCGTGTTCAAATCAAGAAATAAAGGGATGGGTGTTTAGGGATGTCTTAGTTTCTTAGGGTGGCCATAATAAAGTGCACCCCAAAATTTATCCTCTCATAGTTATAGAAGTCCCAAATCCTAGGTGTTGGCAGGGTTGTTTCCTTTTGAAGGTTGCATTTGTTCCTTGCATCTCACCTAGCTTGTGGTGATTGCCAGCAATCCTTGGCTTGTTTGGCATGTGGACACATAGCTCCAATCTCAGTCTCTTTCTTCATGTAACGATCTTCCTTATGTGTCTCTGTGTCTCTTCTCCTCTTCTTACAAGGACATCAGTCATACTGGATTCAAAGTTCACCCTAATCCAGTATGACCTCAGCTTAACTTGATTACATTAAAGACCCTATTTTCAGAGAATATCATATGTAAAGGTACTGGGGGTTAGGGCTCGATATATCTTTTTATGTGACCCAATTCAACCCACAGTAGGTGTTTACAGGACATGTATACACATATAGTTTCTGCATCTTCCTTTCTTCATACAATAACACCTCATGGAAATATCTCAAAGGCAATTATTACCTCTAATACATTCTTAAATGTCTGCATAATAGTCCAAAGTATGAGATCTGGATAATATTTTCACCTATTCACAATTGCTAAGCATTCATTTTATTCCAGGTACTAGTCATTGAAAACTAAGTTTTCATTAAGTACCTTACTCCCTATGGTTTTACCAGTTGGTTCTGTATATGATAGATCCCTATGTGTGGGATCAATGAAGCTGTTTTAAAACTTCCTAGCGTTACCAAATTGGTTCCCAAAAAGCTACAACAATTTATATTTTCCCTACAGTAAATGAGCATACCCCTTTCTTTGCATTTGTATTACAATTTATATTGAAACTTCAACAGTTTTTTAGTATGATGGTTGTAAAATGATACCTTATTGCTTTAATTTACCTTTCCTTGCTAGGGGGTTTGACTGTATTTTCACAAGTTTTGGGGACATTTGGATATGTTTTCTATTGTGGTGTAAGTCTTTTCCCAGTCAACTCACATGAACCCTTTACATAGTAAACATATTTAACTTTTAGTAGCATCTGCGTTATAAAGATTTTTTTCTCAAAATCTATCATTTGCTAATTGATTTGCCATGCAAAATTTCATAATTTTATGTAGTCAGGTATAAACTACCTTTTTTTTTAATAGGTCCTGGGTTGCCAATTTTGGTAGACATACTTTCCCCAGGAGCAGCTTGTCCCTAAATTTCTTAAAGCAATTGTTGTGGACACTGCTACTAGCTTTAATATCCTTGCTGCACTTCTTTCTGTTACTAATAAAACCCCTGCATTGTTGCACTAATGACCTCCCAGACAAGAGTGCACTTGACAAACTTCCTCGTAGTCTGGTATGCCAATGTTATTCAACTCTGCTACACGGAATGTGAGAATGAAGTCATGCCTTGAAAAAGAGGTGCATGGCCTCCTCTTACCTTTCCCCTTCTACACTGGCTGGAATGTTTGTGAGTTACTTTGGACCACGAGGATGTGGACAACACCCATGGACTGCAGAGCAGCTAGATGGAAGAGGGTGGGTTCTCAATGTCATGATGCCTCCAGATTCCTCTGGGAGAGAGAGAAACTTTTGTTTAAGCAATTATTATTTGGGTCTCAATTATGGTAGCTGCAACTATACCCTAAACAATATAACAACGTAAGAATGTTCCACATTTGGAAATTGTGTCAACTGTCTGACATAACACTATTTGAAGACAATAGCATTACTTGGATTCTCGTCACACTAAAAGATTGATTTGCCTGCATAATTGTCTTTTTAAAAAATATATATTTGTCCCATTATTTCCCAGCATATTTTTTAATGATTCATTAATATCTCTGTGTTTATTCAGGTACTTATAATTATTATTATTATTTTTATTATTTATTTATTTGACAGAGATAGAGACAGCCAGCGAGAGAGGGAACACAAGCAGGGGGAGTGGGAGAGGAAGAAGCAGGCTCATAGCAGAAGAGCCTGATGTGGGTCTCGATTCCACAACGCCGGGATCACGCCCTGAGCCGAAGGCAGACGCTTAACCGCTGTGCCACCCAGACGCCCCTATAATTATTTTTCTTAAGCAATGCAAACAGAAAGCCAAAGAAGTTCAAATAACAATTTTGCAAATACGAATTAAAGGCTCAAAATTGAGTTTGACATCTTCAATGGTGGGTGTGAGATTCCTCGAGGCAGCAGGGACAACTGTGTGTTTAACACCTGTTTACTTTATTTAATTACATCATGTACTGCACTTAGCAAGATCGGCAGCTCTCACCCCAGACTCTCTCAGTAAAAATATTTTTACACACTCTGAAAAGCATTGTCTTATCTAAATTTCTTAAGTAGTGATTTTTATCAATGCCATTCTTATCAATATCAATCTTCTTTTATACTAAAATATTTAATTTTAATAAAAGTTTAATTGGAAAGATAAAACTTGACATGGTCAATATTCCACCCTCTTATTAACATATCTTTCTTACCCCAACTTTTAAATGTTGGCTCTTCCCAGGCTGCAACTTCAATCACTTTCCTACGTCCCTCTACATTACTATTAAAGTTAATATCCTTTTCCATTCATTGGAAGATGCAGAGCTGAACTTGCTTTTCCCATGTACCAGAGGAGATCTTTCCTATTCTCCTCATATTCCAATATCAGCCTATAAAGGAGAAGCATTCTGTCACCACTTCAACTTTTGCAGAAATTCTGGAGACCTTTCACACTCACTCACTCAGAAGAAGTACATTGGCTTATTCATGATCACCTCCAAGGCACCACTGGATCAACCTCTATTCCTTCCTCTGAAGCTCCTTATATCATGGTCAGGTTGAAAGGGCCATTGGCTCCCTCATCTCCAATGACCTACACGAGTCAAAGCTGGTTTTCAATAGCAGGCAGGGAAGCCATGTTCTAAGATGCTCTCTATCTGTTTGCGGCTGGGTTTGTGCACCAGATGGTAATCCCTCTTGTGGCTGGCAGGGCATTTGGAACATAGCATGTCCCAATGTCTAGAACTCTTTGGGAGGTAATAGGAAGCTTCAATTTCATCTCACTTCAATGCCTCACCCAAGCCCACCCAATATACCACAATTCATATATTTTTCAGTTGTTGAATTCCAGGTTGCTAGTGAAAAAGCTTATGTTTGCTGCCTCCCCATATCTCTATCTTTGACTGATTGAACTGATGATAGAGAAGATGATAAATTAGAACTTCCTTGACATGTTATGAGACCCTGAAAATCGGGTCTTTAATTTCTTTTCATCTCCTGAAACATGATTTTTACCTTTCCATGTACCTTAAGATCTGGTAGAGATATAGACTGATCTTTCAGGAAGTGAGGGGAAGTGGAAATAAAGTGAGAGCAAGTGAAGGGAGGTTGAAAAACACAGAGGAGAAAAAGAGAGTAAAAATATGAGAATGATAAACTGAATATTTTTAAAGCATGCTTGAGGAGTGTCTCTGGATCTTCAAATCAGCAACCACTTTTAACTCCAAGGGCAGAAATCAGTAAACTGAATTAAAATTGGTAAATAGGTTAACACCTAAAGACTCGAAGAAAGGAGTGGAGGCAGCATCACATTTTTGGTGACGTGGGAAGAATAGTTACAGGCTAACACAGTGAGTATGTCTCTACACCAGGTGCCTGTGTAGGAAATCAGGAATCCATGTGGTCATATGTCAAAACCAGACTTCAGGAAGGAGCAGTCATGGTCATGAGGGTCTGTATCTGTGTTTGTATCTGTATCTGTATCCATGTCTGTATCTATCTATATCCATATCCGTATCCGTATCCATATCTGTATCCGTATCTATATCTGTATTCCTATCTGTATCTATCTATATCCATATCTTTATCTGTATCCATATCCATATCTACATCCATATCCGTATTTGTATCTATCTATATCTGTATCTGTATCTATCTATAATCTGTATCCGTATCTGTATCTGTATCTAAATTTTTCTCAATGTTATAGTTTACATGAACTTAATATTATTCTTTTGAGTAGAATTATTAGAATTCACTCTATAATTCCCTTGGAAGGAAATCCACTTTTTTTTTTCCTTTTTAAAGTCACTGTTTATTTACTTAATTAATATATATTGTGTTATGCAGTTTGCAGATAACCAGGAATGTGAAGCAGGGAGCATACAGAGTAGTTGTGCACCCTTTGAAATTTTCAGCGAGGTAGGGAATGTAGACTTAAAGTTATTTTTGTACATGAAATAAGTGCTAAGGAAGAGAAATGAAAGGGTGCGTCCTGATTAACAACTGGAAGCTTTATTTGCTCTGGGTAAGAAAGAAACTGGGGGCATGTCAGGGTGCCTCACGGTAGAAGACAAAAGGGATGTATGACAGACATGTAAGTGAAAGGACATGCATGAGAGCTTTAGGGGGGCAGAGAGAACAGCTAGCTTAGGGATCTGAAGGGGAGAGATTGTGGTATCTTCACACAATAGAAGAATCTCATTATTTTTGAAATGGACAAGGGTAAGGCTGGTAAAGATGACTCTTTAAGAGAGAAGTGGGGGCCAGGTCATCATCAGGCAAATTAAGGATTGTAAATTTTATTGTAGAGAGGTTGCACACAGGGACCTTACTTACATTTAAGCAAGGTTCCCTTAGGAGACAGAGTGCAAAATGGACAGGAGGGAGTCAGAATGAAGGCAGTGGCCTAGGCTGGGGGACACAGTGCTGTGAACTGCTCTACTGATGGTGAGAACAGGGAAAAGTTAAATAATTTTAAAGGTTTTTAAGAGGTAGATTTCATGCCTGAGTAAGAAAAATGGAGGACATGGGGCCAAATTCTAGATTTTTGGCTGAGCATCTCTGTGAAAGAGGATATCATTTCCTAATATAAGAAATAATGGAGGGCCAGCATTTCTGGAATGAAAGAGGTCTCCCCCTGCCTATCTAGCCTTCCAACATCCAAGCCTCAGTGAAAGTCCTATCTCCATGTATGGGTCTGCTAGGGTTGCCATAACAGAATACCACAGACTGCGAGGCTTAAATAATATAAAATGATTTTCTCACCGTTCTGGAGGCTGGAAATCCAAAATCAGGGTGTTGGCTAGTTTGGTTTCTCCTGAGGCCTCTCTCCTTGGCTCGTAGATGGTTGCCTTCTTGCTGTGTCCTCACATGACCTCTTTTCTGTTTACACACATTCCTGGTAGCTTTCTCTTCTTATGAGGAAACCAATCCTATTGGATTAAGGTCCTTAATCTCATGCTCTCATTTAATTGCATTTAACCTCCTTAAAGGCCCTACCTCCAAATACATTCACAATGGAGGGTTAGAGTTTCAACATATGAATTTGGGAATGCAGACACAATGTAATCCATAGATTCACCCATGATGCCCTAGATTCTTTCCTTAGTAGACTTAATGCATGTAAAGCCAAAACCAGTATTATGTTCAAATAAATATCTAAATATTCTATGAGATTTTCCCATTAGTTATTAGAAACATTGTGTTACAAGATTTTCTATGTTTCTGTTGTATAGAGCAAGGCTAAGCCCATAACTACTCAAAAATAACATAAAGCGAAAACAAAAACAAACTTGATGATTGAATGACTCTGTATATTTTAGAGATTTACACTGTTCCCTATCAGGTTGTGAGCATCAAAAAGATAAAACACATTACTTATCTAAGGTATTATTGGTCTAGATACTTGTTCATTAATGAGAAAACTGCATTCAGGTTTATAAGGTGAGGTAAAAAATTACACATGCCAGTACTATAGTCCTTCTATCTCTAGATTTGCCATTATTTTCACTGTTACCAAATAAGGGCTTTGATTGACAGAAGATTCCTATATCTGTGCATACCAAACTAATCAAAATTATTATAGCTAAACAGGAATGATAATTAACAGATCAATTGTCATTCTTTTTTTTTT
>NC_048219.1:186871694-186907983 GCF_002007445.2 Ailuropoda melanoleuca
TTACCTATCCAGCTCAACTCAGGGGACCGGCTGAAAAAGGGGTCCCCTGCTCCTCCGCCATCTTAACCTCCTTCCAATTGTCATTCTTATTCAATAGAGGTTGAATCCCTTCTTATGATAGTTTTAATAATGTTCTACAATATTGAAATGGACTCGTTCCTTCAGATCCGTTCTCATAATCACATCAATGACTCTTCACATTTGCAGATTAATGCACAGTTTTTCTAAGCTACTGGTAAAATATAATTTGGGTTTTTGTTGACATTTTCAGATTTGTTATCCTTATGAGATATCCTCATACTTCTCTAAAATACCTTAATAACATAGTAGAATGGAATAACAAAAGTCCTCAAGAAAGTATGTCTTAGATGTGTGTTTAATTCCTACAGATAAAAATGTGATTATCCTACTACCTGAATATAAAGTTCATTAACATTCTGTGAGAAAGAACAGTTCATTTATTGGCTTATCCATTCATTCAGTCAACAAATCTTCATTAAGGATTTACCAATAAATCACTATACGTAAGACACAGTCCATTTAAAAAAAATAGACAATGCTCAAGCACATAAAAAACTCAAAAAACAACAACGTCGGAGCACTGGGTGTTATACGCAAACAATGAATCATGGAACACTACATCAAAAGCTAATAATGTGCTGTATGGTGACTAATATATCATAATAATAAAAAAATAAAAGTAAGATAAATAAAAAAACATTGAAAATGGGACATATGACATTGCCACAGTCTATCCCCCCATACATGTATTAACTTTCAGGGAAACTCAGTTGTTTTAATAAATATGTAAGAGAAGAAAACCTGAATCAGTTAACTTTTAAAAACAAATAAGCAAGCTAATAAAATTGTAATGGAATTTTGGAAAAAAAAGTTTATGTACCCTTAAACTTAATATGAAAATGCTTATAAAAGCAATGAGTTTGTAAATAACAGATATGAGTGGATGTTTGAAAAGTATAATCATGTCCATTGATAAGTTTCTATAAACTTACATTTCTTAATATCTGATGTTTACTGGATACTGTATTCAGTCTTTTGATCATAATATAACATATCCCAAAATAATGAACAACATTTTATCTTTTCAAGCATTTTATTGTTCTCATTTTTCCTAATCGTGTTTAGTCTTAGAAACCTTATGTAGTCTCATGGCACCAAAACATTGATTCAATCAGCTAATATTCTAGGACAGTAATTCTTAAACTATCTAAAGAAAGTCAGTTTGTTTTGTTATTAAAATTCTAAATTTATTGCCAAGAAAAAACATTTTAGAAAATATAATAAAAATGTGAATTACTAGGAAAGCAATTTAAAAGGATATGCAAATTACAAGCTATTAGGGATTGTTTGTGGTTCTATAGATACAGGAAAGGATGTTCCACATTACTGATCATCAGGGAAATGCAAATCAAAAACACAATGAAGTATACTTCACACCTGTAAGAATGCTTGTTATCAAAAAGACAAAGAGATAATAAGTGTTGGCAAGGATGTGAAGAAAAGGAAACCTCTGAACACTGTTGGTGGAAATGTAAATTGGTACAGGCATTATGGAAAACTTCATGAACTTTCCTCAAAAATACTAAAAATAAAACTACCATATGATCTAGCAGTCCCACTTGTAGGTATATATTCAAACAAAACGAAAGCAGGATCTCAAAGAGATATCTGTACTCTCGTGTTCATTGCCACAGTATTCACAATACCCAAGATATGGAAACAAGCTAAGTGTCGGTCAACAGATGAATAGATAAAGAAAATGTGCTATACGTATGCAATGGAATATTACTTGCCTTAAAAAAATTTAATCCTGATTTTTGTGACCACATGGGTGAACCCAGAGGACATTATGCTAAATGAAATAAGTCAGATACAGAAAGGCAAATATCACCTGCTCTCAGTTACATGTGGAATCCAAAAGAAAAAGTCAAACTCATAGTAACAGAAGACTATAATGTTGGCTAATAGAGGCAGGGGAGGTGGGGACTAAGGGAGATACTGATCAAAGTTCACAAACTTTCAGTTATAAGAAGAATAATTTCTGGAAATCTGAGGTGCATCATGGTGAATGTATTTAATAACAATGTATGGTAACTTGCTAAGAGAGTTGCTCTCAGATGTTCTCCCCACATGAACACAAGCACACACATAACCACACACTCATACAGTAACTACATGAGGAGATGGATACATTATAAATATATTTTAATTTGCCCATTATACTTCAATAAAGCTGAAAAACCAATGCATACTCATTATTTATTCTTTCCACAGATATTTATTTACTTCCAACACTGTATTATCATTGTTCAAGGGTCATAACCAAGTGGTGTATTTCTCAAACTGTAACCAGTGGCATATTTTCCCCTACAATCTTTTGCAGACTGATACTTTTGTAAAATACATTGAATACATGCTTAGTTATTGCAACATTGCAACATTATCAATTTTCTTTTTTTTTTAAAGAGTTTATTTATTTATTTATTTATTTGTTTATTTGAGAGAGAGAGAGAGAGAGAGAGAGAGAGCATGTGCAGGAGTGGGGGTGGGAAGGGCAGAGGGAAAGGGAGAAGCAGACTCCTGGCTGAGCTGGGAGCCCAATGTGGCCCAACACCCAAAGGCAGGCACTTAACCAACTGAGCCACCAAGGTGCCCAATGTTATCAATTTTCTATTAAGGTTGGTAAATACTGGATACTCAATTTCCATACTTTTGTTGCAGATCATTAATTAAAAGTTTCTAGTAAGTCAAAGACTTCAGTCTACACTGCGAGCATCAGCACTGCTGAGGGAGACATAAACCAGTAATAGAAAGGTTCTGAATTTCATTCCAGTAAAGGATTAAAGCAAAATATAACATCAATAACATGAGGTGTTATGAACTCTTAAATATATGGAAGAGACGGGTCTATATTATACTGAGAGGAGCCAACTGTATAAGGATGGAAAATCTCTGTAGGTCCAAGTCCAGAATTGGGGGCAATGGTTTCCTTCCAAGGATGGAGACTGTATGAAGTGGAGAATGGAGAGTTAATGCTGATGACAGCTCTTTTCACTTTTAACCTTTTATACGCTTTAATTTTTTTAAATTTGTATATCTATCATTTATTCAAGTTAGTTAATTTTAAAAGTAGAATTTAATAAAATAATGGAGGTATAAAGGTCTAGATAGGTTTTAGTAAAGGTATGGATACTCTTTGACTTCTTTTTAAAATATGAATAATTTTAATAATAGTATTAGTTTTAATGCATTAATAACTCCTCTGCTCCTGTGTGTGCACATAAAGTGTTGCATATACACAGCACACAAACTCACATGCACATACACACACACACACACAATATTTATGATATATGATAATTTTTCTTAAGGTTGCTAGGCCATTGATTTTATTTATTCATTTTTAAAGAAAGTGGTTTTCATTAGATAAGTTCTAAGCACTTATAAATTTTTTTCTTTAATTCCTTTGGGGAAAAAACATCCATCCAAATAAAGGATCAAAGGACTCAGGTACAGTGAGATATGAGTGTGACTGTTCCTCCCGTTTCAGTCTGATAGCCTAGTCATGTGTGAATCACAGGAGAAGGTCTGCTTGTACATGGATGGGGATGACAACATTTCAAAGGGAAATCCCAAATGCTTATTAATCAACTTTTCCTGTTATGAATATTTTCATATATTTGACCATATTTTTCTGAATGACACAGTCAAAGAAGCCAAGTAACATGAATAGTAAAGAAATCATAAAAAGACTGTCAGTATCATACTTTGGGTTTTGTTACCATGAAGATTTGCAAGGATGAGCCTGGCCCAGTCGTATACTGAAGCCCTTTCTGGACACTTTGAAGGTAGATAAAAATCACGAGAGTATTGGAACAAATGAAGGCACTAGTCATGGCTGCAGTTCTTCACCTTTCACTGGTAACTAATTAACTGATTCATTCAACAAATAATCCTGGTACTGGACTTCTGTCTTCAAGACATGATGATGCAAGGTCCTGCACGGGAAGAGTATAATCATAGATAATTAAGATTAGGTTTCTGCCTATTAAATATTGATAGTTCAGGAGTAGAGAGATATCAGGTAAATAAATATTAATAATGTAAGGCTGAATGTATTATGAATTGTAGCAGATGTACCAAGAAATCTAAGAAAAATACGGAGTATGGAAATACCGCCTGAGTTTAGGGCTTCAGGGTGAGTTTCACTAAGAAGTTCATCCCAGCAGCAAGGCCAAATTGTCAAGGAAATGTGCCCAGGTCCATCTTCAGAGACATTAGGAATACATTGTGCTAAGTTCTTTCCACAAAGGTTGTCTTCAATTAGGATGCCATCATGAAATCATCTTAGCACCACTACAAGGTTATCAGGTGCCAAGCAGTCTGGTCCAGTTACAAACTCCTTTTGGTGAGGTCAGTTCAAGTTCTGAAAGGTGAGCTCTCTGTGTTTCCTGAACCCGTAAGTCTATAGTCTGCAACTTCCACTGACTGCCATCTTTTCAGAATCTGGACAAAAATCTCTTAATAATAAAATCTTCTTTTGTTCTTAATTGTTGATAATATTACAAAAGCTTGACAAGATAAGGTTTGGAATAAGACATGTTTAGTTGTTACCCCTACTCTGAAATTTACTAGCTGTGTGACTTGAATAACTTACTTTACCCATCTACACTATTGATTGTTCACTCATAAAATGAACATTCCATAGCATATGATAGGCAAATTCCTGGCACAGAGTAAGCATCCAATAGAGTTTACCTATTATCATGATAATAGCATCATTGTTACTTGGCTGCCATGCAAGATTCCTCCATATTTGAAGTCAGGTGTACAGTTGCTTTTGCCTATAAATATCTCCAATGATTTTCCATTTCCTCAGGTCCACTCCCTTCTTATACCCTGTTTAAATCCAATCTTAAAATTCCTACAAAGCATCGTTCTGGCTATCAAAATTAAGTGCTTATTTGGGCAAATGCAACTTCATGTGTGTTAGCCTAGTGAGAGAGTTACTAAGTGGTTAAAAAAAAGAAAATAAGATTAACCCATATCAGTTATTTAGCACCATAATTTGAATATGGTAGAGATACAATCAATATGATTGGAAAAGTGGACAGGTTGCCTACATTCAAATTATGGTATGTGCATTTGGGCAATTTATTCCACTTCCCCAAATCCTCATTTTATCATGTGGAAAAGAGTTGTTAAGCATAATATTTCAGAGGGTGGTACTTCTTGATTTGAAACCAGCTTTTTCAGCTTTCTGTAACATCCTGTGGTTTAGTGATGATAGCACCACTATTATTCATGCCGTCCATCGTATAGCAAAGATATACCATGACCAGTTACTTCTGGAACAGAGATTTGATTGAAACAGATTCTCACTGAATATTTTAAGCTTTATCTGATTTGAATAATATTTACTTAAATTTTACTTGATATTTACTGGCTCTGCAGTCAGGTAGTCTGGATTCAAATCTTAGCTCTATGAATCACTATTTCATAATTCTGAGAGTTTTAGTCAAAAGATAGTTGATTCCAGAATGGTATCTCATGATGGATTTTCTCAGGGTTTCTGGAAAGAATTACTGGCTTTGATGTTAATGTACATTAAAATTTGCTATTTCTCTTTCCCAGAGACTGGAGATTAAGTATACTAAAAGGAAAAGAGAAAGAATGATTGACAAATAGCATTGTTAATCTAACACTGAGCCGGGAATCTGAACACTTCGATATAAAAAGCCAAGTCTTATCACACTAAATGTGGGTGGTTCCATGCCTGAGCAGTTTCCAATCACCAACATCAACTTAGAGTAATACAGATTTCAAAACCCTTCATAAACCTAAAATAGATTTGTTATTCCAAATAGTTTTCATGAGAGTACTGATGCAAATGATATTGACATTTAATTTTTCTTTAACATGTTCCTGGAAAACCAACTTATCTCTACAACTTCAAGTGAATACATACCACACCAGCACCATCTCCCATCATAGCAACAATCCTAGAAAAGTACTGTCAGACACTAAATAGAAGTCTCTGGCCATTTACCTGCAACTTTTAGGTTATATTGGATTTCAAGCTTCTGGACAACTGTAAGGGTGATAGGACCATCTTACAGAGATTGGAGCTTTCCTATCTCTACTTAATCAATCACTTATTTATTTAATCATTAATGTAATCACTTAAAAGTTATTGAATGGTTAGTATGGGCAAGGCACCACACTATCTCTGTGGTAGCTAAGAGACAAACAAACAAATGCTGCTTTTTGTTTGTTTCCACAGTAAAATTAAGCTTTGTGTGCAGAGCTTCCAGTCTAGACTGGTAAATTTCACATAACATGAGCCTTATGTATAGAAAGAGTTGGGGAATATTTATATAAGGAATGCATGAATAGATGCTCTTAGTACCATAAAATACAAAATTCAGGGAAGTATATAGAATAAAAAGTGAACCCCCTTCAACTACACCTTCAGTCAATGTTCCGTCTAAAAATCATATACATACCTGAGATTTTTTGTGATTTGAGTTTTTTTTGGTGATTGAGATTTTTTGCGATATATATATATATAATATATATAGTTTGATATATATATATAAACTATATATAAAAGAGACCTTGGGGGCTATACATATAATATGTATAGTTTTATATATATATATTGAGATTATATATATATACACACACACATATATATGGTTTTAAAGGATTATAGGTTTGTTTTACACATAAATCAGTTTGTGCTCTAATTCTAAAATTTGTTTTCTCTATATCTATATTTTGGAGATTTTCCCCATGTCAGGATATTTAGCTGTACAGCTGATGCTTGAACAATGGGGGGGGGTGCGTAGGGGCACCAGCCCCCATACAGTGGAGACCTGTGTACAACTTTTTAAAAAAAATTTTTCAGTGTAGTTGACATAAAATATTACATTAGTCTCAGGTGTACGACTTAGTGATCTGACAAGCTTGTACATTATGCTGTGCTCACCACAGCTGCAGCTACCACCTATCCATTACACTGCTGTCACAATATCGTTGATTGTATTCTTTATGTTCAGCTTTTTATTCTTATGACTTACTGATTCCATTATCAAAAGCCTATATCTCCCTCTCCTTTTCACCTATTTTGCCCAACCTCCAACCCCCTTCCCCTCTGACCACCATCAGTTCTCTGTATTTATAGTTTTGATTCTGTTTTTTTTTTTTTTGTTTAGTAATTTTTTTAGATTCCACTTATGAGTGGAATCATATGGTATTTGTCTTTCTCAGTTCGACTGATTCCACTTAACGTAAGACCCTCTTGGTCCATCCACATTGTCTCAAATGGAATATCATCCTTTTTATGGCTGTGTAATATTCCTCTGTGTGTGTGAGTGTGTGTGTGTATCATATTTTCTTCATTCATGTTTTTATGGACACTTAAACTGCTTCCATGTCTTGGTTATCATAACCCATATTGGAATAAACATAGGGGTGCATGTATCTTTTCAAACTGGTTTTTTCATTTACCTTGGGTAAATACCCAATGGTGGCATTATGCAATAGTTCAATTTTTATGCTTTTGTGGAAACTCCACACTGTTCTCCACGGTGGCTGTATCAATTTTCATTCCCACCAACAGTGCACGAGGGTTCCTTTTTCTCCATATCCTTGACAATACTTGTTGGTTCTTGTCTTCCCAACTTTAGCTATTCTAACAGGCATGAGGTGATATCTCACTGTGGTTTGTTTTTTTTTTTTTTTAAGATTTTATTTCTTTTTTTTTTTAATTTTATTTTATTATATTGTGTTAATCACCATACAGTACATCCCCAGATTCCGATGTAAATTGATGCTTCATTAGTTGCGTATAACACCCAGTGCACCATGCAATACGTGCCCTCCTTACTACCCATCACCAGTCTATCCCATTCCCCCACCCCCTCCCCTCTGAAGTCCTCAGTTTGCCTCTCACAGTCCATAGTCTCTCATGTTTCATTCCCCCCTCTGATTACCCCCCTTTTCTTTATCCCTTTCTTCCCCTACCGATCCTCCTAGTTCTTATGTTCCATAGATGAGAGAAATCATATGATAATTGTCTTTCTCTGCTTGACTTATTTCACTTAGCATTATCTCCTCCAGTGCCGTCCATGTTGCAGCAAATGTTGAGAATTCGTTCTTTCTGATAGCTGAGTAATATTCCATTGTATATATGGACCACAGCTTCTTAATCCAGTCATCTGTTGAAGGGCATCTCGGCTCCTTCCATGATTTGGCTATTGTGGACAATGCAGCTATGAACATTGGGGTGCATATGGCCCTTCTCTTTACTACGTCTGTATCTTTGGGGTAAACACCCAGTAGTGCAATGGCTGGGTCATAGGGTAGTTCAATTTTTAACTTTTTAAGGGACCTCCACACTGTTTTCCAGAGTGGCTGTACCAACTTGCATTCCCACCAACAATGTAGGAGGGATCCCCTTTCTCCACATCCTCTCCAACAATTGTTGTTTCTTGCCTTGTCTATCTTTGCCATTCTAACTGGCGTAAGGTGGTATCTCAGTGTGGTTTTGATTTGAATTTCCCTGATGGCTAATGATTTTGAACATTTTTTCATGTGTCTGTTAGCCATTTGTATGTCTTCATTGGAAAAGTGTCTGTTCATATCTTCTGCCCATTTTATGATTTGTTTATTTGTTTCTCGTGTATTGAGTTTGAGAAGTTCTTTGTAGATCTTGGATACCAGTCCTTTATCTGTGGTGTCCTTTGCAAATATATTCTCCCATTCCGTGGGCTGTCTCTTAGTTTTTTTGACTGTTTCCTTGGCTGTGCAGAAGCTCTTTATCCTGATAAAGTCCCATAAGTTCATTTTATCTTTTATTTCTCTTGCCTTTGGAGATGTGTCGTGAAAAAGGTTGCTCTGGCCGATGTCATAGAAGTTGTTGCCTATGTTCTCCTCTAGAATTTTGATGGATTCCTGTCTCACATTGAGGTCTTTCATCCATTTGGAGTTTATTTTTGTGTATGGTGTGAGAGAGTGGTCAAGTTTCATTCTTTTGCATGTAGCTGTCCAATTTTCCCAGCACCATTTATTGAAGAGACTGTCTTTTTTCCACCGGATGTTTTTTCCTGCTTTATCAAAGATTAGTTGCCCAAAGAGCCGAGGGTCCATTTCTGGGTTCTCTATTCTGTTCCATTGGTCGATGTGTCTGTTTTTGTGCCAGTACCATGCTGTCTTTGTGATCACAGCTTTGTAGTACAGCTCGAAATCCGGCATTGTGATGCCCCCAGCTTTGTTTTTCCTTTTCAACAGTTCCTTGGAGATTCGGGGCCTTTTCTGGTTCCATACAAATTTAAGGACTATTTGTTCCAGTTCTTTGAAAAATGTCCTCGGTATTTTGATCGGGATAGCATTGAAAGTGTAGATTGCTCTGGGTAGTATGGACATTTTAACTATGTTAATTCTTCCAATCCATGAGCATGGAATATTTTTCCATCTTTTTATGTCTTCCTCAATATCTTTCAAAAGTGATCTATAGTTTCTAGCATATAGGTCCTTTACGTCTCTGGTTAAGTTAATTCCAAGGTAACGCATGGTTTTTGGTGTTATTGTAAATGGGATGGATTCCCTAATTTCTCTTTCTTCAGTCTCGTTATTCGTGTATAGAAATGCAACTGATTTCTGGGCATTGATTTTGTATCCTGCCACCTTACTGAATTGTTCTATAACTTCTAATAGTTTGGGAGTGGATTCCTTTGGGTTTTCCATATAGAGTATCATGTCATCTGCAAAGAGAGACAGTTTGACTTCTTCTTTGCCGATTTGGATACCTTTGATCCCTTTTTGTCTTCTGATTGCTGTTGCAAGGACTTCTAGTACTATGTTGAATAATAGTGGCGAGAGTGGGCATCCTTGTCGTGTTCCTGATCTTAAGGGAAAGGCTTCCAGCTTTTCCCCATTGAGAATAATGCTTGCAGTAGGCTTTTCATAGATGGCTTTTATGAGATTGAGAAATGTACCCTCTATTCCTACACTCTGAAGGGTTTTAATCAGGAAAGGATGCTGTATTTTGTCAAATGCTTTTTCTGCATCAATTGAGAGGATCATATGGTTCTTGAGTCTTTTCTTGTTGATATGATGTATCACATTGATTGATTTGCGAGTGTTGAACCATGCTTGCATCCCAGGTATGAATCCCACTTGGTCATGATGGATAATCCTTTTAATGTACTGTTGGATTCTATTAGCAAGGATCTTGTTGAGGATTTTGGCATCCATATTCATTAGAGAAATCGGTCTGTAATTCTCCTTTTTGAGGGGGTCTTTGCCTGGTTTGGGGATCAAGGTAATATTAGCCTCATAGAATGAGTTTGGTAGCTTTCCTTCTGTTTCTATTTTTTGAAATAGCTTTAGGAGAATAGGTATTATTTCTTCTTTGAATGTTTGGTAGAATTCCCCAGGAAAACCGTCTGGGCCTGGAGTTTTATTATTTGGAAGGTTGTTTATCACTGACTCAATTTCTTCATAGTTAATTGGCCTATTTAAGAAATCTATTTCTTCCTGTTTCAGTCTTGGTAGTTTATAGGTTTCCAGGAAGGCCTCCATCTCTTCCAGATTGTTTAGTTTTTTGGCATATAGCTGTTGATAAAAGTTTCTAATAATCCTTGCAATTTCAATGGTGCTGGTCGTGACCTCTCCCTTTTCAGTCATAATTTTAATAATCTCAGTCCTTTCTCTTTGTTTTTGGACAAGTTTTGCCAGTGGTCTATCAATTTTATGGATTCTCTCAAAGAACCAGCTTCTAGTCCTGTTGATCTGCTCTACTGTGGTTCTGGTCTCTAATTCATTGATTTCTGCTCTAATCTTGGTCAACTCCTTCCTTGTCAGTGGGTTAGGCCTGTCCCTCTGTTGCTGTTCCAGTTTCTTGAGGTGAGAATATAGAAACTGCATTTTAGATTTTTCTATTCTTTTGAGTGAGGCTTGGATGGCTATGTATTTCCCCCTTAGGACTGCCTTTGCAGTATCCCATAGGTTTTGGACCGTTGTGTATTCATTCTCGTTGGTCTCCATAAATTGTTTAATTTGTTTTTTGATTTCCTGGTTTATCGAGTCATTCTTGAGCAGGATGGTTCTTAGCCTCCAAGTGTTTGAGTTTCTTCCAGGTTTTTCCTTGTGGTTGAGTTCCAATTTCAGAGCGTTGTGGTCTGAGAATATGCAGGGGATAATTTCAATCTTTTGGTATTGGCTGAGACCTGTTTTGTGTCCCAGAGCATGATCTATTCTTGAGAATGTTCCATGGGCATTTGAATAGAATGAGTATTCTTTGGTTCTGGGGTGTAGTGTTCTATATATATCTATGAGGTCCAACTCGTCGAGTATGGCATTCAAAGCCTTTGATTCTTTGCTTAGTTTTTGCCAGGGTGTTCTGTCTATTTCTGATAGTGGGGTGTTGAGGTCCCCTACTATTACTGTGTTCTTATCTATATGTCTCTTTATTTTGGTTAAGAGTTGGCTTGTGTATCTTGCTGCTCCCCTGTTGGGGGCATATATATTAATAATTGTCATATCCACTTGTTGAATACTTCCTTTAAGAATAATATAGTGCCCTTCTGTATCTCTCTCTATGGCCTCTAGTTTAAAATCCAGTCTATCTGATATGAGAATTGCTACTCCAGCTTTCTTTTGAGGTCCATTTGCGTGGAAGATGGTACTCCATCCCCTTACTCTAAGTCTGAATGCATCTTTGGGTTCAAAATGAGTCTCTTGTAGACAGCAAATGGATGGGTCATGTCTTTTTATCCAATCTGCAACCCTGTGGCGTTTTATGGGAGAGTTTAAGCCATTTAGATTGATAGAGATTATTGACAGATATGATTTTAATGATGCCATTTCTCTTTAAAGTCTTTGTATCGGTTGTGACTTGCTGCTCTGTATCACTCTTGGGGCCTTTTTACCTTTATAGAGCCCCCCTTAATATCTCCTGTAGGGCTGGTTTCGTGGTTACGAAATTGGTTAATGATTGGCGATTTTGGAACGTCTTTATTTCTCCATCAATTCTGAATGACAGCTTTGCTGGATAAAGGATCCTTGGCTGCATGTTTTTCTCTGAAAGAGCTTTAAAAATGCCCCCCCAAGCCTTTCTCTCATTCCAGGTCTCTGTAGACAGGTCTGACGTAATCCTGATACCTTTGCCTTGGTACGTGAGAAATTTCTTTGCCCTGGCCGCTTTCAATACTGTATCCTTGGATCTAATATTTGCGAATTGCACTATGACATGCCGTGGCGTAGGTTTGTCCTGGTTGAGCTTGGATGGGGTCCTCTCTGCCTCTTGGACACGAATGCTTGTTTCCCTTGCTAGATTAGGGAAGTTTTCAGCTACAATTTGTTCAAATATCTCTTCTAGACCTCTGTTTTTCTCCACCCCTTCAGGGATGCCGATGATTCTGACATTGGATCGTTTCATAGAGTCAGTAATCTCCCGTAATCTACATTCGTGGGCGTGGATTTTTTTAAGACCAGCTTCTATTTTCGTTTTTTCTTCTACTAACCCATCCTCCAATTCGCTAACGCGTTCCTCTGCCTCGGTGACCCTGGCCGTCAGAGCCTCTAGTTTTGACTGTATTTGGCCCATAGAATTTTTAATTTCTGTCAGATTCGCTCTCATTTCTGCCCTTAGGGATTCTATATTCTCAGCAACGCTTTCTCTGATGCTTTTTTCAAGTTTACTCATCATCTTGACCATTGTTGCTCTGAATTCCATTTCTGATAATTGGGATACATCCATATGTATTAATTCTGTGGCCGAGGCCAATTCTGTGGCAGAGGCCACAGACTCATTATCTTTTCTTTGCTGGGGGGGACTTCTCCTTCTCGTCATTCTGATGAAGAGAGATTGCAGGGTTGTCCAGAGCCCAAGTGTTGACTGGGACCCAGGCCGTGCGCCCTTGTTTTATAGAGATCTTAGGGATGTGGGCTTCTTCCTTAAAGAGTTTATTTATTTATTTGAGAGAGAGAGAGACAGTCAGCAAGAAAGGGAACCCAAGCAGAGGAGTGGGAGAGGAAGAAGCAGGTTCCCGGTGGAGAAGCCCGATGAAGGACTCCTTACGGAGCGTTGTGATCACACCCTAATCCGAAGACAGGTGCTTGGTGACTGCGCCACTCAGGCGCTCCGGGTTGTGGGCTTCTTGATTTTTCAGCCTGCCTTCTGGGGGAGGGGCCTGCCTGCAGGTACTCAGAAAACCCTGTTTGGGTAGAGTCTCTGTGTCCCTTGCGAGGGGGGATGGGGATGGGCACCCTGTGAGCCGGTATTTCCGGGCTTTTGTTCTCTGGCGGCTTTCCCTGGCGGTTTGCTATGCCTCTTCTGAGAGAGCAGCAGCGGCTGAAATTCAGCCTCTGTCTCAGAACAGAGGGATCGCGGATCGTTCTCCACTGATGTTCTGGCCACTTTAACTCTGTTTCTGTTGGTGCTGCTCAACCCTGCAGCATCCCGGGCTGTGCGCCCCACACCCGGCGTCCCAGCCCTCACTTCCAGGGCCGGCACGTCTCTGTCCTTTGTGTTTCCAACCCCGCCCGCCGCCAGCCGCCCCGCGCGGGCTCCCGGAGCTCCCCGTCTCAGTCTGGTGTCTCACGGGTGCTGACCGCGAGTCCGCCTGCTCCCCCGTGCAGGTGGCCCTCCAGCCGCCAGCCGCCCCGCGGACGCTCCCGGAGCTCCCGGTCTCAGCCTCGATCCAGTGAGCACACCGGAGCTCTGGAGCTCCGTGAGATGCCTGGTGGTGAACTTTCCCGGCTCACGGACTCAGTCTGCCGTTTCCAGAGTGCGGGTCCGCGGTCCGCCCGCTCCCCGGTGCAGGTGGCCCGCCAGCCGCCCTGCGCGCGCGCTCCTGGAGCTCGCGTTCTAAGTCTGTTGTCTCGCGGGTGCCGTCCGCGAGTCCGCCTGCTCCCCCGTGCAGGTGGCCCGCCAACCGCCAGCCGTCCCGCGTGCGCTCCCGGAGCTCCCTTCTCAGCCTGCTGTCTCAAGCGTGCGGGTCCGCGGTCTGTCCGCTCCCCCTTGCAGGTGGCTACCGCTTCCCGGCGCCCTGACACGGCGGCTCCCTCCCCCTTCTGTTTAGCTTCCGATATCTGTGCGCGGTTTCACGGCTCCCCGCTTCGTACCTCGATACTCAGCGCTGGAGATGTTCATTTGTAGAGATCCAGATGTATCTTCCTGCGTCTCAGGCTGATTCCGTGGATATTCCTGCCTGGTCTGGTACCTATCCAGCTCAATTCAGGGGACCGGCTGAAAAAGGTGTCCCCTACTCCTCCGCCATCTTAACCTCCCCCCTCACTGTGGTTTTGATTTGCATTTCCTTGATGATGAGTGATGCTGAACAGGATTTCATGTGTTTATTGGCCATCTGTATGTCTGTTTTGGAAAAATATATATTCAGGTCCTCTGTCTATTTTTATACCAGATTTTTTGGTGTTGAGTTATATAAGTTTTTTTTATATATTTTTGGATATTAACCCTTTATCAGATATATAATTTTTAATATATTTTCCCATTCAGTAGGTTGTCTTTTAGTTTTGTTTATTGTTTCTTTTGCTGTGCTGAAGCTTTTTATTCTGATGTAGTCCTAATAATTTGAATGTTTTTGTTTCATTGCCTTAGAAGACATATTTAGAAAAATGTTGTTATGGCTAATATCAGAGAAATTATTGCCTGTGCTCTCTTCTAGGATTTTCATAGTTCTAGATCTCACATTTAGGTCTTTAATCCATTTGAATTTATTTTTGTGTATGGTATAAGAAAGTGGTCCAGTTTCATTATTTTGCATGTAGCTGTCTTGTTTTCCTATCACCATTTTTGAAGAAGCTATCTTTCCCATTGAATATTCTTGTCTCCTTTGTCATAGATCAATTAACCTTATAATCATGGTTTATTTCTGGTGTCTCTATTCTGGTTCACATGTATAACTTTAGCTCCCCTAAAAGTTAACTACTCATAGCCCACTATTGATCAGTAGTCTGCCCAACAGGATAGTCAATTAGCACATATTTTGTATGTCATATGTATTATATACTGTAGTCTTACAATAAAGAAAATAAGAGAAGAAAGTGTTATTAAGAAAGTCATAAGGAACATTCTTCTCTTTGTTTGTTTATTCATCTCTTTTGTTTTTCGGATTGCACATGAGTTAAATTGTATGGTATTTGTCTTTCTCAGTCTTACTTTAACATAATACCCAGGAGAGAGGTACATTCACAGTAGTGTACCCAATGTATTAAAAGAAAAAAAAAAACCACAACTCTGCATAAGTGGACCCATGCAGTTCAAACCCATATTATTCCAGAATCAACTGTTCGTTCTTTCTTTCTTTCTTTCTTTTTTTTTTTTCCTTTCTTCTCTTTTTTTTTTTCCCCCTATTTACACAGAGTCTTATTGTAACTTACTGACAGGGGCAATTGGGCAGGCAGATGGATGGGTTATCTGGGTGGTACTACACAACCATCTTCTGCCCAGCCCAGCCCTCAGCCCACGTTTTTACAGAGGGGCATGGTGGTGAGGTCACAGGGTAGTTTTTTTTTTTTTTTACATTTTTTAATTTAAATTCAATTAATTAACATATAATGTATTATTGGTTTCAGAGATACAGGCTGTGATTCATCAGTCTTACATAATACACAGTGCCCATTACATCACATGGCTTCCTTAATGTACTTTCTTCTTTTAATTGAAGCATGGAAGACTAGTACAGGGAGGTGTGCTTTAAAGCTAATCATTAACATTAACGTATAAAATGGACGTCCTAGTCACCAATTTATAGAAGAGGAAATAAAGCTAGAAAGATGGAGAATAATTTCCCCATCTCTGAAAGTAGTAAATATGGGGTCTGCATATAAATTTGTCTTTTTGTATCTTGCCTTAGTGTGTTTGCTTCTTAAATTTTATTCAGTATCTCATTTGTAAAGTTGGAAAGAGACAAATATAATTTGTGCATGTGTAAGATGAGGTGGGCTTAGTCAAAAGAAAGAAAACTGCTTAAATGAGAATGCTCAAATTTGGGGCATATAGCTTTTAAACGGCTTTATTTTGATAACTTGAGTATATTTTAGGCATTTTTTACTTGAAGAAAGTTCTGAATTTATTATTGAGCAATACAGAACTGTGACAGAGGTTCTTGAGAAGAGGATGGATGGGTACAAATGAAACAAGAGGGGACAAAACTTAGAGTCCTTACCTTTTGGGTTTCTCCCATAAGTAGGTACTAAAGCAAATAACTGGATCCAAGTAGTGTGCTTGGGAACAGATTCCAAAAGGCACTAGTAAGAAAGTGTGGAAGGTGAGATCAGGAAAAAATGAACCCAATATCCAGTGCATCAGTGGCTTCTGGGTAATTGTGACTCAAACCTTCAGCTGACCCTTAGAGTAGTAATTTAGAAACTGCTTCACAAGTGTCTCACCAAAGATGGAGATAGTTTAAAACATTTAGCCACAAAATCCTCTACCCCTACAGTTGGAAATTGCTCCCAGGGACATTGATTCCTCAATCTAGTCCTCCACTTCTAGGTTGTGGCTGTGTTTGCTTGAATGGCCTTTTAAGGCAGAGAGCACAACAGAGAGAATGCCTTAGCAGAAAGCTATGAAGGAGCCGGGAACTATCCACCACTACTGTGCTGAAATCAAAAGGGCAGAAGGAATATGGTTTAGGACATCACAAACATCTGCCTCAGTCTTATTACCTGATAAGCAGTGAACAGCCAGGCCTTGATTAGAATTATGAACCAGATGGAAAAATCTCTGTGGGATCGTCCCATCTCTTCATCGATAAACTCTCTTCCGCCTTCTCTCCCATCCACTATCCTACACTAACTCTCACACAAGACTTACTTGCATATTGCCATCATTAAACACATTTTATGCATCAACAAAAATGTTAAAGTGGTGTTAACTGATAAGCTATATTTCACAGGCACAGTTAAATTTTAATCACATGCCTTCAAAGAAGAGAAAGATTCATGGAACTGAGGAAATGTATTACACAACAGCTGGATGGTGAGACCGTTATTTTGAGGCTGGTTTTTGTTCTACCTAATTGTAATGGGGACCCTGACAATGAGAAAGAAAAATAAATATGTTCAGGGAAAATGCATTCATCAATTTACTTATTTATGTTTTTACTTACTCAATAGTGACTTATAAAGGGCCCTGTATGTATTAGGCATGGTTTAGGATATTACAGACATTACAAAGTACAGCTTAGAATAAGGTGGAAAAAGTTACAGGTCACAAAACTCAAATAACTTTGGCTTAGAGGAGAGATATGATGAATATGTAACAAATCAATTAATGGCACGATTGCTTATTCTAGTAAGCACTATGAAGGAAACCAACACAGGGATGAAATAAAGAGTTACTGGATAGGATAGGTTGGGTAGAAAGGCTTTAGATAGGGATGGGAGAAAAGACCTCTTTGACAATATAATATAGATGCCAAGTTCTTTAGAGTGCAAAAATAGCCCACCATGTTCTGAAACTCCAGGAAAACCAATCACATCACAATCTACATGAGTGCTGTTTCTGGGGTTGTGTTATATGCAGTGCATAGCCATATGTGATAGCATTGATGGGAAATAAGAAGATTTGGAAAGGAGCATTCTGGGTAAAATAGCAAACATAAATGCTCTGAGTCAGACCTTTATAAGTTTAATTCTGAAAACTAATGTGTGTGTGTGTGTGTGTGTGTGTGTGTGTATCTCCAAATCTCCTGTATTGTATTTTATTTATACTTTAGTAATCCCAGGAAACAGATTTTCCCAGCATGTTCTTGTGTTGACTTAATTTCAAATGTGTCGAAAAGAAAAAACTGAAGGAGTTATGCAGCTTGACAGGCATAAACAGGTTTTGCTCTGCTACTCACATATTCTGTAAGATTGTCATTCTCTTTGTCTTTCCACTTGGCATTCACAACATACAGTACCAATTATTTAGTTGTGGAGAAATTCCTGTGTTGTTTTGAAATGAGTTATAATCAGCTATAAAATTTGACATGCATGTAATGTGATGTCCAAGGACATTAGAGCTCTCAGATAGGTTTTCTATTTGTAGTGGTGATAGGGACAAGATGAGGATTTAATTTGCTACTTCTCACCCATCTGAAAGGTGCAAACTTTGTTCTTCTTTCTTAAATTTCTCTGTGGAGAGATATGACAAAGTCTGGCCTGTTACCTCATTGTGTGTCTTGTGTTTGATTTAGTGGACAGAATATCAGATGGAGGCCGGGCCCAGCACAGAGGGCATAAGAACATAACATGCGAAAGCAGATCCGGCCAAGAGTCGCAGGGCTTGACAGTGGCTGGGCTGCTTAACGAGAGTTTAACATCTCAGAACAAGTGTCTAGTATGTAAAGAATTAGGAGAGGGCTGTTTGACCCCAGGGATGCCATTTGTGCGGACAGACTGGCTAATGTATCCCCGTGCATGCACGTACTTGGTGCTCTCCCACGGTCAATGTCAGCGACCAGACTGCTTTCCCAGAGGAGCACTGCATGTCGACTTAAAAATGGAAAATGCTTTCGTGTTAAATTCTGTTCTTGCTTAGCTGCACCAGAAGGTAAAGCTCCACATTCTAGAGAATCCCAGATTCACATGAGCATATATTTCTTTTTCATTCATTCTATTCGATCAATTCAATCATTTATTCAACAAATATTTATTAGGCACATGTTTTGTATCAGGTGGTGTGAGAAGGATGCAGACAAAGTGGAATTCCCTACGATCCCCTCTGAACAGTGTGGTGCTCCATAAAATCAGCCTGTTCCAGAGGCTGCCCCAGTGTTATTTCAGATCTTTAATAGTATCGTATCCTAGGGATCTCATGAGAGGGCTGGGTGGGATTTCTCACGCCTCCTAATATAGGGAAAGAAAGTGTACAAAAAAACCTCATGAGACCCAATAGCCTATGAAGCCTAAATGCCTGCAGTTAGATGGTGTGACTGGTGTGACTCTCTCTAGTTTGTGAACAAGGGAATTTTAGATACTGAATAAATAGAAAAGCTTAGGCACGGTCTTGGCAAGGCGCTTTGGTTCGTAGGACAACTTTGATGTGTTAATTGTTTGATATGAATTTCCTAGTTGGAATTAATGGTCTTTGAATAAGGAATGATCTCTGTGATGATGCCTCAGGAAATAACTGGTGATCTGGTCACTTGTTTTTAAGTGTGAAACATGTAATACGTCCACCTGGAAATGAGCTGTGTAGAGACTGAACTCCATAAGAGATGCTGCTTATCTAGTGTGCTGGAGTCAGAATTTTATCCAATACTCAGGGTTGGATGTTCTTGCACTAATACTGATATACCCTTAACTATAGCTATGCCTATATATTTATCAGTTTTAATAGCTGTACATGTATTCACAATAGGATGAATTATAAACTTGGGACTTCACATAAAATGTACTTATTGAAAAAAAAAATATATATATACACATATATATATATGTATACATTTACAAACACACACACATAGACACTGGGATTTAGGTGTTCACCCCCACCACTGCATTAAGTGATAGGTCAGTGGCTCTTTCCCAGGTTTTTTGACTTCAGCTTTTGGAATCCTTCATATCCCTACCTCTTCCCACATTATGTGAGATCTAACTGTTATAATCAGTTAATGATTCTTGTGATACCCAGGATGGCTCGGCTTCATGATTGAATTCTCACTGACAAATATGTGGGGTGGATGGAGGAATGATAACCTTTATTTTTAAATGGATCACTCTGACTGCTGTTCGGAGGATGTGCAAAAAAGAGTTGATAGGCCTTGATAAAACGTTAAAATACTTTATAAATATCCATTTTTAGATTTCAGAATCTCTTAAAAAATGTAAAGCTCTGACATTATTGACCCATAATAAGCTGAGTGGTTGTTTCCCTTTAATTGGAACAGGTGGCCTCTGGTTTTTCACAGTCTCCATTGGTCCTTATTATCTTACACATTTCTCATTTTATTCCTTGACAATATAGGTCTGGTTCCTGTATATCAGCCTTTTATGCAGTATTTAATAAACAATACCCTTTCTTTTTATGATGCTGTTATCATTGTTAAGAAGTATCCTGGAAGAATGGAAAGAATATTGGGCTCTGAGCCAGAATCTCTGAGCACAATTAATGTGCCACTAATTACTCCAGTTACACTGGACCTTCCAGAATCTTCTAATCTGTAACAATGAGGATAAAAACATCTGCTCCATCTCCCCACAGAGCTGTTGTGAGGATCTAATGGGGGCAATAACTCTCCTTCTCTGGCTTTAATACTGTGCAGAGCCCCTGCCTCTCACTTGATTCTGCCTTCTATTTTAATTTCTCATGTAGTCTGTCTGTTGTTCTTCACCATGAGGTCACTAAGTCCTTGAGGACTAGTCACATGACTGATCCGTGTTTCCATCTCCCATGGTTGAGCACAGAGCTTTGAATACAGTGACACTAAGTAAAAAGTTAAGTTGTAAAGCAGTGTATACGAGAGATTTTATAAAGTTTGAATGGATCCCAACATATAAAAGTCTAGCACATTGCAAGTCAATTTCCTGATTCTCCGACTACTGGCCTGTAATAGGATCACCAGCAGTACGGGTAGGTCTACCATCACCTGAACTTACAGGCAGGTCTTGACTGTAGCAATTAATTAATCTTGTTGGAAAAATTTCAAGAAATCCAGCTCAAAGTGACATAAACTCTGCAGGATTGAGAAGCTCACAGGTAGGAAATGGTCCAGATGTGGCTTGATTAGGGTATAATTTGTTCTTCTTTGTTTTTTATGGCTTGGTTCTGCTCTGTATTGTTTCTTTCACTTTAAGCTGGATTCCCTAGTCACGAAATGACATGCTGTAGCAGTGTTAGGTTTCATATCTGCTGACAACAGTGTATAGAAGAAAGAACATTGACGTCCTGAAATTCCCAGCAGGTGTCCTGGCATCCATGTTCATTGGACATATAGGGTTTGGCTAAGGAGTAGGTTGCCTGGAAATATGGAAATATGGGATACATAACCTTGGATGATACTCATCAAGGGTGCTTTTGACTTTTTTGTGTGTAACATTTCTTTGTTGAATGGAAACCTGTATATTTTTTTTGTTTGCTGCCACTCAGTATAGTGGCACATTTTAGGCACTGAGATAACTGAAAATGTCTCCCTCTGGTTGACTTCAGTGGGAGTGCCTCACTTGTTAGGGTTCCCCTAATGAGGGTTCTTTCATAAAGCTGGTGTGAAATCAAATGCTGCTCACATTGAAGAAATGGTGGATTAGCTGCTGGGGTCTGTCATGGACTGAACGTCCCCCTCCACCACTTCCACCCAAATTCATGTACTGAAGTCTTAATCTGCAGAGTGATAGAGTTTGGAGGTGAGAACTTTAGGAGGTCATTAGGGTTGGATAAAGTAATAAGGGTGGAGCCCATGATGGGATAAGTAGCCATAGAAGAAGAAGAAGAAAGAAACACCAGAATTCATTCTTTCTCTCCCTCTCTCTCTTTCCCCCTCCACCATGTGAGAATATAACAAAAAAGAGGACATCTGCAAGCCAGGACCTGACCACAAGCTCAAACCATGGCACTCCCAGCCTCCAGAACAGTGAGAAATAAATGTATGCTGTTTACGCCCCCCCAGTCTATAGTATCCTGTTATGCAGCCAGACTAAGACAGCCTCCAATACAGTGTCAGGCAGCCAGAAACCTCAGTGGGCCTGGTGGCCACTTCCATTACATAGCATCACAACACAGAGACCAAGAAACACTTCTGTCCTTCCCATTCCACCAAGAAAAAAAATGGTAACCATTTACTGCCATTATGTTAGGTCCTAACATGTAATCTCATGTAAGATTCCTAACGACTCTGTATTCAGATGAGGAAACAGGCTCCGAGTGTGTTAGCACATTTCGTATTACCACAGCTGGTAGGAGGCTATGCCAGGAGTCAGCAAATTGTTTTTTGTCAAGGGACAGATAGTTAATATTTTAGGCTCTGTGGATGATAGTCTCTGTCACAACTACTCTGTCATGACAGCAGCCATGAGCTATATGTAAACAAATGGGCATGTGGTTTGTTCCAATAAAACTATTTATAACCATCACAATTTGAATTTCACATAATTTTCACGTGTCATTAAATACCCTTCTCCTTTTGATTCTTTTTTTAACCACATAAAAATGGAAAAACTATTCTTAGATCATGAGTATATCAAGACAGGCTGGATTAGGCCTGTGGGCCATATTTTGCTGATTCCTGAGGTACATCATGCTGTCATCAAGAAAACTCTCACTGGATTCTAGGATGGAATTGGGAACATTTCTGTGGCAGTCTAGTTGCACTGCTCTTAGCTTCATACCCTTATGGAAAGTGTTCCATGCCTGCATTGTCAGGGACCTACAGTCTGGATGTTCATGACTTTTGCAGTTCTTCATGACTCTGAACCATTGGGTCAACCCATCTACATGGAGTCAAGGCTTGTAGATGCTTCAAATCTCACCAATGTTGTCTGTCACCTCTTTGCTGTGCTACTATTGTCTATAACTTTGCATTCATTAAGAAAATGTATTATTTATAGATTTTGCAATATTACTCAGCCATCAAAAAGAATGAAATCTTGCCATTTGCAATGACATGGATGGAGCTAGAGGGCATTATGTTAAGCAAAATAAGTCAGTCAGAGAAAGACAAATTCCATATGATTTTGCTCACACGTGGAATTAAAGAAGTAAAACAGATGAACATAGGGGAAGGGACGGAAAAATAAAATAAGATGAAAACAGAGAGGGAGGCAAACCATAAGAGACTCTTAAATCTAGGAAACAAACAGGATTGCTTGAGGGGAGTGGGGTCGGGGGAAGGGATAATTGGGTGATGGGCATTAAGGTGGGCATGCGATATAATGAGCACTGGGTAGTACATGCAACTGATGAATCATTAAATTTTACCTCTGAAACTAATAATACAGTATACATTAATTAAATTGAATTTAAATAAAGAATTTTTTAAAAAAGTCTTCATTAGCCTGATGTTTGCCTATTAATTTTTCTAGTTATGCCTTTGTTTTAAGCACAAACATTAAAAGGTAGATTTTAGGACAAGTGTTTGATAGCTCCTTTCTTCCCTTCTTTAAGAATTATCCCATGCCACCAAAGGCAATCAGGAACCGACACCTGTCATTTAGCACCAGCTGGACTTGCTCATCAGCGATTCATCCTGGACCAAGTTCAGGACTAGCCTGAGGCAGAGGCAAGTGAGGCAGCTGCCTGGGGGAGAATCAGTACAAATTTGAACAGGTGCCTGGAGGCCTAAATACTTCAAATATTTAAGATGGGAGGCTTGCCCACAAATAATTTTAAACACACACATTTATCTTTTGGTTTTGACTTCAAGTCCATTTTTGTAAAAACACTTCGGTTTCCTTCCACAGATCCACTTTTCATTTTAGAAAGGTTTCATATATTTTTCTTTTTCTTTTTAACATGGTAAGTCAATATATTGTCAAATACTCAGCTTAGTGAGCTGTTTTACACATCCAGCTATATCTGTGTATATAAATAAATAGAAATGCAAGTCTCCAAACTAAGGAAAAAAAAGCCTGCTTCCTATAAAATCTCTCATTAAAGTATAAAGTACACACAATTTTGCCTTTAATATTTCACTGTAATTCAGTTCTGCATTTGACTTATATGAACCCACTGGCTTCCAGACACAGTCATTTGGAACCATTCATGAGTATTTGTGAGCTGTGGCTGTGCTGAGCAAGCCTTTGTGTCCTGAATGCGATTTAAAGTGAGGTTTAGGTACCAGATACCTGGTAATAACATATGGAGATTTCGTTCACTTTCAGCTCCCTAGACTGAAGTGAGCATCCAAATCACTTGGCTCTGGGAGTTAGTTTTCATGTCCATTGGGGCAGGAACAATACTGTTGGAAGAATGTTATTTAAATACCTTGCTTTATGATTTTGGTTGCTGTTTGCTATTGCTATCGTTGTTATTTTATTTTAGAGATTTATTTATTTGAGAGAGAGAGTGAGGTGTGTGTGGGGGGAAGGGGCACAGGAAGAGAATCTCCAGCAGACTCCCAGCTGAGCGCAGACCCTGATGCAGGGCTTGATCTCATGACCCGTGAGATCCTGAAACCAAGAGTTGAAGGCTTAACCAACTATGCCACCCAGGTGCCCCATTCTTGTTTTATTTTTTTAGTTTATTTTTGTTTGATTGATTGGTGATTCTCATTTCATAACATCATGTAATTCACATTTTTATCTCAAAGGAAAAAGATACCAGTTTGGTACCTCAACAACTTAAGAACTTGTTGAATGCCTTTGAGCCTTTATTTTGTTTTTTCTTTTGCAAAATTGTGATTTCATTTGATGTCTTTCTTTTGGATTACTTATATTGCTATTATTCCTAGGAAATGCTATCATTAATAGCATACCTATTAATGAAGATGCATTTACTAACACATGTTGTTGATGGAAATGTTACATGTAGTAGGAAAACCATTCCCTCATCCTTTTATGACATTATACTTACTGAATTTCTCCCACGTTAACCCCTCGGTAGATGCTCAGGATACAGTTTAAAATAGGTTAGACACATTTGCCCACCCAGATGCAGCCACCAATCTAATGAGAGAGGTACAAAATAAGTAAGAAATATTAGGGTATGTTTTAGAATATAAGGTGGTGTATGAAAATGTCATTAAGTATCAACTCTAATAATGTTAAATGGGCTACCCTCCCCAAATATATATGTGGCTGAGTGTGGCAGTACCTGGGAAGGAAAAGTTGCTGGGTATATCTGTGGTGAGAAGATATTCATAAGGACTAGGACCATCAGAAAACGTTATATGACTACTCATAGCAGTCATTGACTGTGGATATGATTCCAGTTTTCAACTGAAGACATTGAAGCTCAGAGAGGTTAAGTGCCCAAGAAGGTCGGGCACTAAGTGGTTTGGCCAAGATTTGGAGAGACAGCTTCACTGTACATGGTGGTGAAGAGCACACATTTCATAGCACTTAGGTCTGGCCTCTGTCACTGGTTGGCTTTGTGATTTGGGCATGTTGCTTTTTTTTTTTTTTAAGATTTTATTTATTTATATGAGAGAGAGAGAGAGCATGAGCAGAGGGAGGGGCAAAGGGAGGGGAAGAGGCAGACTCCCCACTGAGCAGAGAGCCTGACTCTAGGCTCAATCCAGTACCTTGGGATCCTGACCTGAGCCGAAGGCTGACACTTAACCCCCCAAACCATCCAGGCACCCCTGGCATGTTGCTTAACCTCTGTGTTAATCAGTTTCTTTTTCTACAAAATGGGTATAGGAAGAGTTCCTCCTTCATTAGAATTAATGTAAGGATTAGATTAGACAATATTAGCCAAGAGCTTAGAATGTCGCTGGAATACAACTAGATCCACATAAGTGTTTGCTAAACAAAATTAATTTAAAATGTGCGTATCAGGTCTGTCTGACTCCAGAACCTGTTGTTTTTATACTGCTTTGTGCTATCTCTTGGGGTACAGCTCTGAGTACTAGGTTTATCCTTCTTTCCTTCTCTTTCCCACTACCTGTAGCCCTTTGAGGTCAAAAGAAGAAAGTCAGAGGTAGGATGGAAGTAAGAAAACATGAATTCTTCATTCTGGCATTATGGCCACCATGCTTACTTCCTAAAAGAAAAACAAAAAGGACTAATTTGGGTTGTTTGCAGGGCATTTCAGACAAACTTATTGTTGCTCCAGGACCTTTGTAGAAAGGAAAAAAAAAAAAAAAGGAACAAAAAAACTCTCCTTTGTTTTAAGGCATGACATTTCATTTGGAGAAAAGATTTCTTCATCCTCCAACTGATGTTTTTAGACAAAACAGTTGAGTTCATATAAACAAATCTAAGCTTCCTTCCCAGAGGGTGTATTAATCAAGGTATCATGGCTGGGTAGAAGTTGAATCATTTAGCAACTTTCAGACAAGAATTGAATAAATGCATATTTATTTATTTTATTTTATAATATATATTTAATTTAAAATAAAAATATTTATTTTATTTTAATCAGTACAAAATTTCTAACCATTAAGGGCAAAGAAAATGTTCTTGTGATGGCTTTGGATACACCTAGAATTATGTTACACCATAGGGCACAATTATATATTTGGTTCCAAAAATTATGATAGAAAATAGTCTCATTTTATCAACTAGACAAGGGGACTTCAAATAAATATCAGTTTGATCTGCTTAGTTATTTATAACCTCTAATAAAATAGATAAATCAACTTAGACAGTAACTCTTTGGAGTCCAGAAATGCTGTTTTCTAGATTAAAAATAAGTTTGCTTATCATCACTCTAGAGAACAAATAAATCTTATGATTAATTCTTCATAAATAGTCTGATTCATAACATTCCCTGAGCACAAAGTAAATTAAGCTGTAAAAATGTCTGATTTGCAATGAACAGGTTTATGGTTTATCAAATGATGCTAAATATTTAAGAACTGGAAAAGTAAGTTAGACTGCATGTATTTTATTTTCGTCCTTTTAAGGGTATAGCACCTCATTAAGATAAAGTTACCACTCTAAACCCAATCATTTGAATTTTATAGTAAATTGTTTTCTAAAATCTATTTATGCGCTAGCGTCAATAAAACCATAACAAGTTTAATGAAAAAATTTTAAAAGATATATGAACATGTGCTTTTCAGAGAATGCCTCAAGTGCCTGGCTTCACCTATATAAATGAATTAAATTAATTTTAAATTTCATTATTTCTCTGTTATTTGTCAACTTCTGGAAAAGCTAAATTTCTCTAGCCCTTAACACTATCCGACTACTTAGTTGAGAATACCAAATCCTACAATTACAAATCTTTGAATGGTAATTTAAACTTCTCTTGCAATGGAGAATAACTGTACATATTTTATGATGTTATGAGAATTAAATAAAATTCTACATGGAAAGCTCTTGAAAACATACTTGGCAAGTATTAAACGCTCAAAGAAATAGGTGTTACTGTTAATATTAAAATAAAAAAAGTATATTAAAGCACCAACCTAGGCACAAGGTGAGCCCTTGAGAAATGTTTGTTTCTTCCTTTCCTTTTTAAAAATATTTATTTAGTTACTTATTGGTAAGGTAAAGTAATTTTTTATTTGTAAACTCTATTCCAAGAGGGCATTATGCCTTAAAAAAAAATCAATGCATAAATGGAAGACCCTTAAAGGAAATGAGGTTGATTAATTGATGCATACATTCAAATATATACTAGTGAACCCCTCTGTGACAAAAACTATACTCATGTTCAGAATATACAAAAGGGATAATGCATGCACTATACCTCTTAGTCCAAGAACCTCACCTCTTAAAGAGAGATAGGGTGCAAAAATGATGTTACAACTTTGCCATTCATGGGTAAAGTGTTATAATGGGAGTGTTAGATAAGTTTGGTAGAACCCAGAACCCAGTGAGTTCTAAAACCAATGACAAATGTTTCTTAAGCACATTACCAATATCATTTGATTAATATCTGTGTATTGGTTGCTTACTTACACCTACTTTTTTAAGGATTGGAGGGTTTTGGTTCCTTGTAGTCCTAACAATCTAATTGTTGAAACAAAGGCTTACAACCAGTAAGAGTATATAGTATTAAGAGTACAGTAATATTACAGATCAGTAATAAAAATAATGTTAAATTGCAGTGGCATATAATTTCAAAGGAGGGTAGCCAGTTAGGGTGGGTACTTTCTGGAAAGGGCTTCTGGTGGAAGAAAGGGCTTTAACTGGTTTTTGACACATAGATAGGACTTAAATACTTAGAGGCTATCTAAGGGAGGTTTTGTAGGCTTGTATAAAGTTTTTAGGCTAACGATGGTACAGAAATGAGAAAGTGCAAATGGAGAGTACTTGGTTGACAGGTGCTGCTTTTTGGCTACACAAGAGAAAGTTTTATGGGAGATTCAGAGACAACATATGGACTTTGAGGTTCCTTGATTACAGTGTAAGGCAATTATATCCTGTAAGCATAGGAGAGACTTACAGTACCTTGCACATATTGGGTATTCAGATCTTTAAAGTTCACAAGGCGATCTTGTTCAATCTTATTCAGATATCAATATTCTGAGCTAAGGGAGGCCAGAAAGGCACATTTTTATGAGGTCTTGGGGGCAGATTCTAAGGAGATTTTTGTTAGTGTAAAACCTCTGGGCCTTGTATTCTAATTTTAACATTAATATAGATTTTTGTATTCATCCCTATAAAATGTCCATGCTTGGTTTTTATTGTTATTGTTCTTTCTATTTCTACATGACTTTGGACAATGTTTCTGCACTAGGACATGTATATTACTTGCCATACGACATTGAGAAGTCCTAGCACATTACCACGTTCTCTTGAGAGTCCTGATGACATGTTTGTGAAGCAAGCCCCAATGTTGTCACTGACGATAACCTTTAAGTTTCCACCTTTTGGGATACATCATTACCATTAACTCTTTGCCATCATCAGTTGTGGAACTATCATATTTGAGCCATATTTTCAGCACATCTGCATACTTCATTCTGACACATAGAGCAGATCTTACCTAGAGATCACTAGAGATCATCTACCTGTTGAAATCAAATGAAATACATGAGTTTGTTCATTGAATAAAGAATTAAAGCGTGCCTATTGGGGGGAGGCTGTAATTAGAAGTGAAGAACCTGTCTGGATTTGACATCAGCTCAAGAATGAGATCTGTGCTAATCCGTAATTTAACAATGCTACAGGCTCTGTCTCGCATTTCCATATCATCTCCACAGAGCTAGCCAGTGACAATACGTGCTACTTTTGATTTACACATGCCGTCATCCCTGTCATTGGTATAGAGGACCATTCTGACCCATGATAGTTATCCACTGCTCTATGGAGAAAAGACCTACGTAGTTTTGGGACCCCTGCACCTAGATGTCAAAATCTAGTTATGATATGAAGATATCTCAAAGAGACAAATAAAGGACAAAACTCCTTTTCCCTGGGGATGTGGGCTGATACTGGGAAGGCACCAAAACATGTTGGGATGGAGAATTTGATTTCTTTATATGTAAGCTGCTGTTGCTACTTCCCTCCTCCTATTCCACCTCTTCCTTCTCCTCCCCCTCCTTCTTTTCCTGCCCCTCTTCTCCTTTCCTTTTTCCTTCTCCACCTTTTTCTTCTAAGTAACTATCAAAGGCTGCTTCTAGAACCTAACTCCCGTGAAGCCCAGCTTGGCAAAATAAAAACAAATAGACAAAACTAACTTTGTTACAGCCAGAGTGAACTCTGTTAACAACTTAACCTAACCCAGCATCCTAAGGATCAACAGTTATTGAAAAAAAGTGGTGTTGGAATCTGCTAATATTTATTTTGTTACATAAAGGTGATCTCTTCATTTCTGTATTTCCAGTCCCAAACTTACGTATGTGTACTTCATACATGATGTGCTCAAACTGAGTTTGCACTGGACTTTTCCCACAATCACTGCTGGCTCCCTAAGTTTTCTTTTCTTACCTTTGTCAATGATAACATCGTCTCTACCATCTTTGCTTACACCTTTGCAGCTGCCTAGATGCTTCTGTCCTCTCATCCTCCTGCTACATCTAAACAGCTCCAAATTTTCTACTTCTCTCCCCTCAATCTTTATCCGGTTGTGTTCTTTATCCATTCCTCATATACCCCCTTCCTTCTCTAGTAATCCTTTGGCTCCAGCCATTACCATGTCTAGACAAGAGTATAGAAGTAGATTGCAGGGGCGCCTGGGTGGCACAGCCGTTAAGCGTCTGCCTTCAGCTCAGGGTGTGATCCCAGCGTTATGGGATCGAGCCCCACATCAGGCTCCTCCGCTGGGAGCCTGCTTCTTCCTCTCCCACTCCCCCTGCTTGTGTTCCCTCTCTTGCTGGCTGTCTCTATCTCTGTCGAATAGATAAATAAAATCTTTAAAAAAAAAAAAGTAGATTGCAAAGTGGTTTTCTTGGTCTTAAGCTTCATACCTCTCCAAATCGTTTTCCATTCTGCTCCTAGAACAGAACTTCTGAGGTACATATAATCATGATAATTTCTACTAAAATTATCACAATCCCCCCATCTCTTACAAAATGAAGTCCTTGCTTTTTATGATGCAAAGTTCAATTTTCTGTCCATCTCCGAAGCCTCATTTGGAGATTCCTTTTCAATATCCTGACCCCAAGCCATACTCAGCCACTTTTATTTCTAAAAATATGGACACATTGAGATTAAAATGCCCATGAGAAGTGTAACCTGGAACTATGTAGCTCAGAGCTCTTCTTTGTGCAACCATGCATCATGCAAATTAAGAATCCAATACCATAACCACTGATCATCTTTCACACTTTCTTGCCTGGGTACTGGCTGTTATTTAGGTGTGCCCCTAGAATATTCTCCTTTGGCCATTGGGCAGATACCTACTTACCCTTCAGCATCCATCAGGTGCCACGTCCGAGCTCATGAAGGATATGATTTTTTTTTTTTCCTTTCACCATAACTTACACCTATTTCTATTAAAAAGTCNTAACCACTGATCATCTTTCACACTTTCTTGCCTGGGTACTGGCTGTTATTTAGGTGTGCCCCTAGAATATTCTCCTTTGGCCATTGGGCAGATACCTACTTACCCTTCAGCATCCATCAGGTGCCACGTCCGAGCTCATGAAGGATATGATTTTTTTTTCCTTTCACCATAACTTACACCTATTTCTATTAAAAAGTCTCCTCCCATGTGTTTGCATTGTGATACTTTATACATTAGTCACCTATACAATGTAGTGAGTCAATGGAGGACTGAAATCTTATCTTTTTTTTTNCTCCACTATGAGCCTGCTTCTTCCTCTCCCACTCCCCCTGCTTGTGTTCCCTCTCTCGCTGGCTGTCTCTATCTCTGTCAAATAAATAAATAAAATTAAAAAAAAAAAAAAGTCTCCTCCCACATGCTTGCATTGTGATACTTTATACATTAGTCACCTATACAACGTAGTGAGTCAATGGAGGACCGAAATCTTATCTTTTTTTTTTTTTAGATTTATTTATATATTTGAGAGAGAGAAAGTACCAGCAGAGGGGGTAGGGGCAGAGGGAGAAGGAGAAGCAGACTCCCTGCTGAGCAGGGAGCCCAAAGCAGGACTCAGTCCCATGACCTTGAGATCATGACCTGAGCCTAAGGCAGGCAATTAACCAACTGAGCCACCCAGGTACCCTCTGATATCTTATCTTATTCATCTGTATTTACTGAACAAATTTCTACAAAATTTGTTTTGTAGAACAGTTTCTACAAAACAGTTTCTACAAAATAAAATATGCCCCAGAGGCACCTGGGTGGCTCAACTGGTTAAACATCTGCCTTAGGCTCAGGTAATGATCCCAGGGTCTTGGAATCAAGTACTGGATTAGTATCCTGCTCAGCGGGGAGTCTGCTTCTCCCTCTCTCTCTACCTGTACCTCCGCTCATGCTTTCACTCTCTCTCGCTTTCTCTCTCTCAAATAAATAAATAAAATCTTAACAAAAATAAAATAAAAAATAAAATATGCTCTCTCTCTATATATAATGAATGAATAAATAAAAGAATTAAAGTGCAAGGGGGATAGTTGTTATATATATGGAGTATGTTGTTATGTGAATGGAGGAATCTGTAGAGATTAGAACTATTTATGCACCATAATATCTTTGTGAAGAAACTTTCTAGCAAATATCTTAAATATAGATAATCTTGACATTTGACAAGAGATAAACAACTTCAATAACACTGGTGTTTTGAAGTCTCTGAAAAATCAAATTTCTGTATTTTCATCACCAAAGGTGATGTATATTTGTGGGCTGCAGTTTNGTATATTTGTGGGCTGCAGTATTTTTCTTGGGTTATGCCATCCATCCAAGCCTTTCTACAATCTAATAAATAAAACCATAGTAATACTCTTTAATGTTAATTTTAATTGTCTTAATTTTCTTTAATTTTAACCTTTATTGAACTTTCTTCAAAAATTTTCAAGGGGTTTCTAGGTTAGTATAAAATCCGAAATTCTCACCAGCTATACACAATCTGGCCACTCGTTTCTCTGATTTCAATTCCTTCCAATCTCTTCCTGCTCATAGCTCAGCCATATAAGCTCCTTGCTCTTCACTGAACATGCCAATCTCTTTCTAATCTCAGGGTCTTGATGTCCTCTCTGCCTAAAACAATGCCTGGAGATGGCCTCCTGACTAACGCTCTTACTTACTTCAGGTCCTGGGACCCCATCAGAAGCTTCTCCTGATCACAGTGGATAAAGCTCTGCTCCCCATTCGTCATCATTAAAGGTCCCTTGCCCTGTTGTCACCATCTGACACATCACCTGCAGATTGAATTTCCTATTTTATGTACCTCTCCCACTAGAATGGAAGCCCCATGAGAATGGAAACTGCTTTATTCACTGGTGAATTTCCATCACTTAAAGTAGTACTGGCAGATGAGGCAATTACTAATATTTGTTGAATTAATGAATAAATACTTTTATAAGGTTTAAGTCATGAAAATATTTTACAACTACTTAAACTTTTCATTTTAAAATTATGATAGACAAAAGTTGCAAAGACAGTACAGAGACATCCCATGTACTCTCACCCATTCACTCCCTATCAAATATTGCATCTTAAATAATTATACAAGATCAAAAAGAGGGTATTGACATTGATATAATACATNAATATTTTACAACTACTTAAACTTTTCATTTTAAAATTATGATAGACAAAAGTTGCAAAGACAGTACAGAGAGATCCCACGTACTCTCACCCATTCATTCCCTATCAAATATTGCATCTTAAATAATTATACTACAAGATCAAAAAGAGGGTATTGACATTGATATAATACACGTGCATAGTTCTGTATCATTTTATCAGGTGTATCTACACTGACATCATCCCAATCAACAGACGGGATTATTTCATCACCACAAATACTTTCCTGATGTTTCCCGTTAATAGTTACACACATCCCTCCACCTCTAGCAAACGCTGATCTGCTTTGCATCTCCATAGTTTTTATAATTTAGAGAATATTATGGAACTAAAATCCTCGATCATGTGACTCTTTCAGATTGGCCTTTTTCACTGAGCATAACGTTCATGAGATGCATCCAAGTTGTTGTGCGTATCAATAGTTCATTTCTTTTTTATTGCTAAGTAATAGCTGATGATATGGATACACCATAGTTTAACCATTCACCTACTGGGGGACATTTTGGCTGTTTCTCGTTTTGGCTAGTAGCAAAGAAAGGCCATTTTTAAAAAAGAGAGTACAGATTTTTGTGTGGGCATCAGCTTTTGGTTTTTTGGATAAAAGTCCGGGGGTGCAATCACTGAGTTTATTGTATTTTCATTCTTACCAGCAGTGGATGAATATAGATTCAGTTTTTTAGTATTGTCATCAGCATTTGTCTGGTGAAAACAGTGTTTTGTCACCAGAATCTGTATATCTGTTTTAATAGTTGTGTGATAATATCTCTTTTCCCTAATGATTAGTGATGTTAAACGTATTTTCATATATTCGTCATTTTGTTAATTATCTATTTTCTAATTGGATGGTTTTGTTCTAACTGTTGGGTTTGGGGAGTTCTTTGTATAATTTAGATATGAGTCCTTTCCCATCTATGTGGTTGACAACTATTTTCTTCCCAGTTTGTCTTTTAATTCACATTACAGGATTTTTCAGTTATGATAAAGTCTAATTAAATGTTTTTTTTTCTTTTATGGATTGAGCTTTTGGTGACAGGTCTAAGAACCTTTTATCATGCCTTAAGGCCTGAAAATTTCCTTCCATTTAACTTCTTAACATTTTATAATTTTATTGCTACATTTAAGTCTATAATACATTTAAAATTAATTTTGTATAAGATGTGAAGTTGGGCATTATATAAGGTGAGAGGTCACTTTTTTGTTTGTTTGTTTATAGAAGCTCAGTTTTCCAGCACCAATTTTTGGAAAGGCTATCCATCTTTTCTGATGAATTACCTTTGCTCCATCATGAAAATCTTATTGGCCATATTTGTATGAATCTGTGTCTGGATTATCTCTTATGTTCTATTGACCTATATGTCCATCCCTTCAAAAATGGCACATAGTTTGGTAATTATAACTATACAATAAGTCTTGAATTCAAGTAGATTCTTCTTTTTCAGAATTATTTTAGCTGTTCTAGTTATTTGTCTTTCCATACAATTTTAAATAATCTCATTTATATTTGCAAAAACTCTTATGGAGATTAATAGGCACTGCGTCAAATATACATACCAATTTGGGGAGAATTGGGTATGTTCAGCCTTCAAAACCATGGAAATGAAATGTCCCTCATTTATCTGGATTTTATTTGATTTTTTCCATCAGTATGTTGTGGTCTGCAGCATAAAAATCCTGTACATGTTTTATTAGATTTACACCTAAGGATTTCAGTTTTTGAACTATTTTAAATGGTAGTATGTTTTTTAATTTGGGTTTCTATATATTTGTTGCTATGATATAGAAATGTAGCTGATTTTTCTGTTTATATTGTTTCTTGTGAACTTTCTGAACTCACTCAGTCCTGGAATTATGTATGGGTTCCTTAGGGTGTTCTATGTAAACTATGAAATTATCTGCATACACAGAGAGAAAGTTTTATTTATTTATTTATTTATNCGTCAAACATACATACCAATTTGGGGAGAATTGGGTATGTTCAGCCTTCAAAACCATGGAAATGAAATGTCCCTCATTTATCTGGATTTTATTTGATTTTTTCCATCAGTATGTTGTGGTCTGCAGCATAAAAATCCTGTACATGTTTTATTAGATTTACACCTAAGGATTTCAGTTTTTGAACTATTTTAAATGGTAGTATGTTTTTTAATTTGGGTTTCTATATATTTGTTGCTATGATATAGAAATGTAGCTGATTTTTCTGTTTATATTGTTTCTTGTGAACTTTCTGAACTCACTCAGTCCTGGAATTATGTATGGGTTCCTTAGGGTGTTCTATGTAAACTATGAAATTATCTGCATACACAGAGAGAAAGTTTTATTTATTATTTATTTATTTATTTCCTAACTGCATGTTTTGCATGCTCTGTTGTTTTTGTTGTTTTAGGCTTTTAATTTGCTGGCTAGAACTTCTAGTACAATAGTGAATGGCAGTGGTGAGATCAGATATACTTGTCCTGTTCCTGATTTTATGGGGAGAGTATTCAGTAATTGGAAATTACGGTATACCCTGTAGGTATTTTTTTTTTGAGAAGTTTTTTCAAGTTGAGGAAATATTCTATTCAATATCACACTGGAAGCTATGGGCTAAAAATCTATACTGATTTGAAAGGAAAACAAACAGATTTGAAGGGAAGAAATAAAACAGTTTTTATTCACCAAGGGAAAAAAAATGTGTATATAGAAAATTCCCATGAATTCGTGTAAAAACTGCTTGACTCAATCACTGGGTATAACACAGTTGCAAGATAAAGGGCACTATACAAAAGTCCATTGCTTTTGAGCAAATTAAATTTGAAATTTAAAAAATTTAGTATAATGCCAAAATTGAAATACTTAGGTATAAATATATCAAAATTTATATGATTTATTTACATAAAGCTATAAAACACTGATAGATGATATCTATAAATGGAGAAATATTCCATCTTCATAGATTGGAGCAGTTAATATTGATAAAATGTCAAGTCTTCCCACCTTGGTCCATAGAATAAGTGAAGTCTCAAAGAAAATCCCTGCAAGCTATTTTGTATGTATAAACAAACTGATTCTGAAACTTATATGGAAAGGCCAAGAACTTGGAATAGCAAGCATAATGCTGGAAAAGAAGAACAAAGTTGGAGGACTTAAGTAATCAATTTCAAGACATACTATAAAGCTACATTAATCAAGACAGACTGGTACTGTTGAAATAATACACACTTAAATTAATGGGATCCAACAAATAGACCCAAACAAATATATGCAAATGATTTTTGACAAAGGTAGCAAAGGCAATTCAATGGAGAAAAGATAGTCATTTTCAAATGGTCCTGGAATTACCAGAGGTCCACACGCAAGAAGGAGGAGAAGGAGAAGGAGAACTTAGATACAGCTTTTGCACATTCTACAAAAATTAACTGAAAATGGATTACAGATGTAAAAACTAAATTTTTCAGAAAAAACAAGACAAAATCTAGATGACTTTGGATGTGGTAATGAGTTGTTAGATACAATAAAAAATCACTTTTCATTAAATAAAGAATTGCTCACAGAATTTATTAGATTTAAAAA
>NC_048219.1:186908083-186916475 GCF_002007445.2 Ailuropoda melanoleuca
ACGTGGCAGACTTGCATGAGTTGGCCAGATCATTCACATATGAAACAATGTTCTTTTCTTCTTTCTGGTAGCCATTGTCACAGACACCATTTATTTATTTGCTTGTGATTATTTGTCTAATATCCGTTTCCCCTACTGGTCTGTATGCACCACTGTTGAATCTGTATATTTCATCTATCTCCTCCCTTGACACATAGTAGGCTCTTGAAATATGGGGCACCTGGCTGGTTCAGTCAGTGGAGTATTTGACCCTCGATCTCAGAGTCATGAGTTCGAGCCCCATGTTGGACATAGAGGTAACTTAAAAAAAAAAAGAAATATTCTTGAATAAATAAATGAATTAAGAAATCCAGAATATCAAGGCAATTTGGACAAAATGTAAAGCCCCATAATCATGTAAATAGACAAAATATCTCTGGACATAACAAAGTGGTCCCAGGTATTTAGCAGAAGGTGTATTGGCAAAAGTAACATATCTCAACAATAAAATTGATACAGACTTTATGGTAGTGAATAATGAATGATAATGAGAATGATCTACAATTAACAAGATTGTGTAAAGGAAAATCCGCTTCTTGGAATTTACAAACTAAGATAAATAATACCTAGACAGTGGGAAAAAAAAATACAGAGACAGAAAAAGAGAGAGAGACTTTGGCTTTCTGGATAATAAATTACAAACCATTTTCTTAGCCATATCTTATTAGCAAATTCACCAATTCATATGTGAGATAAGAGTAATTTAAAATTATGACACACACTCTTGTTTAATTCCCTCTTCTTGAGTGTGGACCTGTAACTTGCTTCTAAACAACATAACACAGCAAAAGTGAAGAGATTTTGCAGAGCTAATTAAGGTCCCTAGTTAGTTAACTTTTAGTCTATCAAAAGGAAGATTACCTTAGTTAGGCCTGACTTAATCAGGCAATTCCTTTAAAAAAAGGATTTTGAGCTTGGATCTGGAAGAAGTCAGAGATCCTCCTGTTAGTTCTACAGAAACAAAGCTACCACACAAACTACCTATGAGAGATCATGTGGTGGGTAACTTCAGATGTCCCCTCGCTGCTGCGGGTCTCAGTCCTATAAGCCCCCAAAATTAAGTAATCCACATAAGGATTCATTGAACTCTATGAAATGGCCATTATTTTGTGTGTCAAAAATGGTCAAACACCAGAAATTTCACATGGTTCAACCTATATACGCAATGTATTTTAAATAATAAGGTTGGTGGTCTGTATTAGCTATTTATTGCTGCATAACAAATGACAACTGAGCTAGTGGCTTAGGCACCCATTTACGATCTCAGGATTTCTATAGGTCAGAGGTCAAGGAATAACCCAGAAGGGTTCTCTGCTCAGAGTCTCACAGGCTGAAGTCCATATATTAAGGGGCCTGAGTTCCTGATCTGGAGCTCAAGGCTCTCTTCCATCTCCCCTGAATCTATACATGATTACTACCCCAGAGATTTCTAGCATTTTACTTTCTTCATTATGAATTACCTTAAGGAACCAGTTTAGAGAGATGCATGAGTGGGGAGGACTTTATCTGNTGGTGGTCTGTATTAGCTATTTATTGCTGCATAACAAATGACAACTGAGCTAGTGGCTTAGGCACCCATTTACGATCTCAGGATTTCTATAGGTCAGAGGTCAAGGAATAACCCAGAAGGGTTCTCTGCTCAGAGTCTCACAGGCTGAAGTCCATATATTAAGGGGCCTGAGTTCCTGATCTGGAGCTCAAGGCTCTCTTCCATCTCCCCTGAATCTATACATGATTACTACCCCAGAGATTTCTAGCATTTTACTTTCTTCATTATGAATTACCTTAAGGAACCAGTTTAGAGAGATGCATGAGTGGGGAGGACTTTATCTGATTATAATAGATGATATAGTATTTAGCCTACATAGGAAGGTAAATAGCATCCATTAATGAAGACATACTCCCGTAGAAATGAATTATTTGTTATTTACTGACATTAGATATTCAAAAAAGATATTGAGACAACGAGCTGGATCATTTCATAAAGTATCTGAATTTCTCTTGGTAAAAGAACTAGCTAAATATATTTAGGTATTATCTGGAAGACATTCTGATACATAAATCTTAACAATTTAACTTGTCTCTAAATAAAAATTCAAGTTTACCATAGTTTACAGATAGCTAAGAAACTAAATTGAATGCTACCTGCCTAATGTCATGCTTCCTTGATCCTTTATACAGAAGCAATGTGTTTTTATATAAATTTATATGCCATGAGTACAACTAACCTGAAATATATGAGAATAAGGGAATCCATAAGAAAAGGATGTCTTAGCGCCTGCTTACACATCTGGCAGAAAAATACCAATGATTATAGTGTTCCAAGTTAATTTACTTTTGGAAATATCTTTAGCATTATATATGAAATACATAAAAAGAAACTGATTGCTTAGTAAGGGTAGCTATACCTCAAATAAAGAAGTAATTTAGTTTTGATTTCTTTTTAGGTTAAGTATTCAGAAAGATATTCAAATGTAAAACAAGTTTAATTGTAAAAAAAAAAAAAGCATGGGAAAATACTATAGAAATATAGGGATCATTTTATGTGGAAGCAGAAATTTTCTCTTGTTCAGAGAGACATGTAAAAATAAGAGTTACCATATGCTTTCATTTTGTTTCATTTCATTTTCCTTCCTCCTTCCCTCTCTCTCTTTCTTCCTTCCAAGTACTTATTGAGCCTCTAGTCTGTGCTGGTGTGCTGGGGACATAGTGAACAAAACAGACATAATCCCAACCCTTCTGTAGTGTGTATTCAATAGGAGAAAGACAATTGAAAATAATAAATATATAATATAAAGTAGGAAATAACTAATGCGAACTTAAACAGTTTAGAGGTTGGGATGGTGGGGGTTGCTATTTTAGACACCAAAAGCATTACTTGTTGGAACATTTGGAGAATGAAGTGAAGGGCATTTTGTTTTTGTTTTCTTTTGTTGTCTAATATACTGAGCTAGGAAAGGTGAAGTCCCTCTCTGGGCTACCCCAGGGGTGTTGTCTTCTCTCTTCCTAGCTCTTCAGGTTTTCCTTTGTACCTTCTCTTGTGGGTAAGGGGTCTTGAAGCTCCAGAGATCCAGCAGCAGGGCGGTACCATGTGCCTCCAGGACTGGAAGGGCTGGAGCAGAGCAAAACATTAGCAAGTTTCTTCATGGAATGAGGGCAAGAAAGATGAAAGGACCCCAAAGACTAACTTTTCCTACTTTGCACTGGAGCCCGCTAGTGATGACAGTCTTTTCAATATCTGCAAGTTATCACAGGCGTCTGGATTCACTACACATGTAGCCTTAAGGTGGTGCATCCGTGCATTCATGTGAATGGCAGGTATGTCATTTCCAGGTGCCCACACTCGCCATATTTTGAAAACCTGATTAGCATGGAAAGAACACTAGGTTTTAAGATTTTTCTTTATTCGTTTGAGAGAGAGAGAGTGAGAAGAAGTGGGGGAGAGGGAGAAGCAGGCTCCCCACTGAGCAGGGATCCTGACATGGAGATCAATCCCAGGGCCCTGGGATCACAACCTGAGCCGAAGGCAGACGCCCAACAGACTGAGCCAAGCAGGCGCCCCAAGAACACTAGGTTTTAGTGACAGGAAATGTGATTTGATTTCTTGTCCCATAATTGACACACGCTGTGATCTAGAACAAGTCACATAAACCTCTCATTTTGATTTTATATTACCAGCATATAAATGGTCATGGCTATGTGCTTTTTGTAACAGCAAACACTTTCGGTGATTGAACATTTTCTCTGTCCAATTTCTCTCATGGTCCTTTTATTTTTTTCCCCATCTTTCTGTGTCTGTTTTGTCTTATTTAGTTCATTATTGTTTTTATTTGGGGGTCACTTGGGGCTAGCTGTATTTCTTATAAATAGTAATCAAGGGTTTTGCTTTATGATTGAATTTGTGCATTCTAAACTTTCATCAGGAAGTTTAAGCCAAATAGTTACCATATTTTAAAATCACTGATATGTTTAATCATCTGTTTTTATCTCATTCAATTTTTCTTTTGTTTTCTTGTAATTTACTTATTGTCCTTTCCTCTTTTTTCTGTTTCCATATCACTCAATTTCTTTTACTCATTACCATGTTGGCTCAAATGTAATCTATCTTTTTATCCTTATGTAATGAAGATAGTACGATTTTTATATGAAATACATTATTTTTCAGTTTCATTCCTGTAGAAGTTTTACTTCATACTAAAAAAAAAAAAAAAAGATATGTTTAGACGTTTTATTCCCAGAAAACCAAAGTATAATATTGGAAATTTGGAACTTTAATCTTTAAAGATGAATGAGATATATTATACATTTGGTTATTTTTAAGATGCCATGTGTGGCAATCTTTGATTTAAATATGAAAATGAATATGATAATACAAATCCCCATTTGCCACCTTCTTCTAAAGCTTCTAGAGTATACACTGTCTCCTTTATAATGCACAAATATTTTTCTCAACTTATTACAATTTTTCATTGTCCTGGGAATTATTAGATGAGGTATCTGCCTTTTTACGCTTCAAATATGCCTTATTTTTCATGCACATCCCCACAAATATGTTTTATTCTTTGTATGCTTCTCAGACCTGTATTTTTAATTTATATGACTTCTGGTAATTGTGAAAAGGCAACACAAGACAAGCATTAACCAGATGACGAATTAGCTATAGGTTAGTGTGGATATGTTCTTTGCCTCTTAACAGCTCAAAGGCATGAAGACAATTTTCTGAGGCTAAAAAAATGGGTCCATTTAAAACTAGGGTTGCGTTCATCATGGGTGTCACAGTTGGAAATGAAGTGTGACAGGAGGCTGTTAACTCTGGCAACTTGTCATGTACCAGCTGTTTTGTCACAACTCAAAGGGCCCACAGGCAAATTCTGAGCTGAAACAATTAAATGATAAAGAAATAGAATCACATAAAAATAACACCAAATATCAGAAGACCTTCAACTTTCAGCAATCAATAAACAAGGTGAGTCCCCATGGGGAAGTGTCCATCAAAGGTGAAATGGAGATTTATTTACCCTTAGTATCTTCAAAGAACAAAATCAAATGCTATGATTCTTTAAGACAGCGTCTAGACTTTATTTTGACAAAATCCTTAGGCTAAAAAATCAATTTTTCTCTTAAAATTCCAATCAGAGTGCTATAGTACAAGATTATTGGAAGATATTCCTTAAAATAAAATTTCCCAAAGAAATAAAATTTCCAAAGAAAATTTCCCAAAGAAATTTTCCCAAAGAAATTTCCCAAAGAAATTTCCAAAGAAAATTTCCCAAAGAAATAAAATAAAATTTCCCAAAGAAATACCTCAATTGTAGCCACAACGTGTAACGTTCTTTAAGGATTTTGTTGTTAGCACATCAAAACCCTCGGCAGAACTTCAAGACATCACACTTTCAATGGAATTCATGTTCTAACAAGAGTCGTATCACCTCAGAGAATATGGCGGCTTTTTTTCTAGCTCCTCCCTTTAACTTAAGTGTCAAAACTAATGGAGTCAACATCATTCGGTGGGATGTTCACCACTAGTTGACTCTTAATCCACCTGGTTTTGAGTGAAAGATATGCTTAGCAGCTATAGGTAAGAGGGTCAAAGAGCACAGGGTACCTGTCATGCAGGGAATAAATGTTTTACCTACAATGGGCTTCCGGGAGCCCTGGGACCATCCTTTGGCTCTATGACCAGATCACAGTCCCCGTAACACCTTAGTCCTTGTTGGGTCACCACCACTTCAGCACTGTTGGCATAATATCGCTCTGTTGTACTGTTGGAGTGGTCGCTTAGAGCAGAGTAAGCCAGGCTGGGTTCCTTCCTTTGGCGATCCTAAATGCGGAACAGGGTGAGTGTGGGACACACAGACAAGGAAGAAGCATCAGACCAAGACACGGAGACAAGACACAGGTGAACACTCAAGTTCTGGAGTGAGATAAATCTGGGTTTGAATCCTGCCTCCTCCACTACCAGCTATGTGGCCATAGACACATCGTTGTAGCCGCAGCTGTTTTTGTCCCTAAACTGAGGAGACGATACCTTCTCTTAATGTAACTGAGATTTAAATCACATGAACTTTACAAGATTGTTAATAGAATCTGTAATGCCTTAATAAACATTTCTTACTGTTCGGGCTGTTTCTGCTTTTGTTCTTTCTATTTACCACCATCATCATCATTATCATTTTTAATTCTATGGCTTCAAATTTCACAAAATCTGCTTCAATTTTTATTTCCTCCAGGAAGTATTTTTTCTCATCTTTTCCCTTTAACATGTGAGAACTATTCTACCCTAAAGCCCTTCTATAGGGACATGTTTGCCTTATCTGAGACAGCACCAACTCATGGAGGATAAAGATTTGATTTCATCTGTTTGCACGTCCCTATCATATTGAGCATGGTGCTATATATGTATGAAGAGCTCAGTATTGTTTGTGGATTTGAATCGGTACCAGATTTGTGTATAATCTGTTTTGGAACTTTAGTGTTTCCTCATGTAGTTGCAAAACCACTACTTGAAATTTGAAGTCTTTCATTACAACTTTATAACATTGTTTATGGACCCATCAATGTGTCATTATGACTTAGAATTTGTTTTGGAATCAAGACGACCAAGCTTCCCCCCTATGGAATCTCAGAATCCCTAAATCTAATTTTTCCCCTAGAAAACTAAAAACTTTCCTCTGTGAATTGCAAATTGTGTTATTATGAAGTTGAAAATAAGTTCTTGGTAAAATATGCTTGGAGAGACATCACAAGGTAATTTTTTTTAGGTATTCTATGAGCAAACATAAATGCTTTTATTGGGCCAATCTCTGATAACACAAAAATCTATTTGATACTTAGAATGGCTAAGGCTCTAGGAGCTTTGTTTCTGTGTTCATGATCCTGTTTTCAAGGATTTGGAGGGTCTTGACATGACTTCACAAAGAATAAAGCAACTCTCAAGGTTCGAACATGACCTGTGGGACCCATCTGGACCAATTCTGATTTCCAATCTGGAGTGGAAAATTGGTAAGTGATTCTTTATTTTTACCACATGTTCTCAGGTTTTCCAAAATTAGTCCAAACAGTTGAAAAAATGAATTTTATGGAAAATAAAGGACTCTAGTAGATCACTCCTCAGGTACCTAAAGCAAAATAACAATCTTGAGAATATCAGAAAGAGTTTTGAACATTTGCTGCTTGAAATCACAAAGTGAGAAACTAAAGAATAACTCAAGCACAGCAGAAACACTGTTGACGGAGGACAGAGAACCACATGGACCCTCTAAGGGGAAGAGGCAACTTTTGAAGGGCCTGGATCCTAGGACCTTTTAAAATAATGCTTCAAAGACTGAAGCTATACAAATAGACTTATTCTGTGAGTCCTAATAGGGTATCTGTAGAGTGTCTATGCCATTGGATAAAGTTGCAATGCCATGAAACGAGAGCAGTTCTGATTAAAACACTAAGACAAAAGCTGAATGTGTAAATCCAATTAGATACAAACATTATTGCTCTTGCACTAGGGACTCAATCATGGGACCCAGAGTCTTAGATTATGAATTATAGAATGTGAATCTGGATACCATCTAATCCAACTAGTTCCTTTTTTTTAAGAGGGGGAAACATTGATTCAGACAGAGTATGTTGCTTGAAATATTTATTACATATTTCCAAGTATTGAAAGCCCAAGACAAATTAGTTATAACAACAATTAAAATTATCTCAATAACAGAAAATGATCTCAATAACCGAAGGCCATCTTCATGAACATCTTTTTCAGGAGCTCCAACATTGTCACAAGGGATTTGACCATCTAGACTATCTCAGATCATTTGCTTCCTCCCCAAGTTGGGCTTTACTACAAGCGTTAAGTATGAACAAGGTGTCATGACAGTTTCTGCTTCACTCCTTTGAGGTCTGAGTCTAGCAAGAAATAAACTTTCCTTCTATATGACCATCCACCTGTGACCTCCACAGAAGCATGGTGCTTTGCTTTAATTAGACCAGCTAGAGAATTAGTCCCTACTTGTAACCTAATCATTGTGCCTGGGAAGATATAGAGCAGTAATTGGCTTAGATCTGACATGGAGCGGGCATTTCATGCAAACCAGGACAGCTAGCTATTCTGGAAAACTGTATGGAGGTTCCTCAAAAAGTTAAAAATAGAACTACCCTATGACCCAGCAATTGCACTACTAGGTATTTATCCAAAGGATACAAACATAGTCATTCAAAGGAGCATATGCACTCAAATGTTTATAGCAACACTGTCTACAATAGCCAAAATATGGAAAGAGCCCAGATATCCATCTGTGGAAGAATGGTTAAAGAAGATGTGGGATGTGTGTGTGTGTGTGTGTATTTATATTTATATAAG
>NC_048219.1:186917802-187030604 GCF_002007445.2 Ailuropoda melanoleuca
CCTGGAATTCTCATGGTAGATCTTCTGAGGCAATATCCCACTATAGGCTTGGCCGAAATGTCATCTTGGGAACTAAAACAGTAAACCATGTGAATTTAACTGCAGTTGGGTCAAAACATTCCATCAGTACTTTTTTTTTTTTCAACTTTCTGGAAAAATGCAAATAACAGATGGTGGGAGAACAGGCAGATTTATGAGAAAAATGACTTTGCATTAGTCATTCTGATGAGCCACACCCCAAGGAGGCCTTGCCTTTTTGGCTATGATGAACAGTTTCCAGGTGTGACCCCTGATGTTGGGAAAGTGATATTTAAGACAATGGTCATCAGCCCATCTTAGCAGCTTTTTGTCTACTTCAAAAATAATTCATACCACCTACATCCCAGTAGTGAGGTATGAAATTCAACATACTAATATATCCCTTTAGGAAATGACTTATAGAAAAATAATGATGATTTTAGCTTGGGAAATCTGATTCTACAAGTTCAACCAGAAGTAAAAGTAACAGTTTAATTTCTTGAAAGGATAAGAAACATTTTTGGAATAGTCCAAATGAGTTTATTTAGTAGGATTTTTAAACATAAGTAATCAGAAATATGTCTCCTGCAAATATTCCTGTTAGTAAAAATGCTTTCCCAGTACCACATGTTATATAGATTCATATATACTAAATTTGCATATCCGATAATAATATTTAGTATATAAGGGAAATGTGAAAAAGACAGATGACCTAAAATGGCTTAGAAATAATATTCCATTTCAGATGATATTAGACTATTTCAAAGTAGTTTAGCAAAGTAGCAGATAGATAGATAGATAGATAGATAGATAGATAGATAGATAGATAGACAGAACATAGTCCCTTGGGTATATTTCTATAGACTGAGCCTCTGCCACAAAAGTTGGATTTCTCTAATATGAGGGAAGTGTACAGTCTTCCTGTTCCTGAAATAGGCCGGCATAAAGCAGACAATCAATATTTGTTTATTGAAAAAAGTAGTTAATGAAAGGTGAGCACAATCTGATTATTTTCTTAACTATTTACCAAAGAAATATTTTCTTTCTTTGTGTATTTTCATGGTACTAGGCTTAAATTTCTAGGTCTTAAATTTGTTTTGTTTGTTTAATTTTGGGCCTTGCAGATCTAAAGAATAGTTCAGAATGGCTTTTGCCCATCATTTTGATTTAGATTCAAATCAGACACCAATAAAGCTAGCGAAATGTATGGTTCTCAAAATATTTGGCATAACTACTCATTTTGGCAGAACCAAAAATAATAATAATCCCAGCGTGCCCCATGTTCCATATGCTTCTGTTTCATTTTGATAAATGAACCTTTTTTTTCCAGTTGATTCAGCTCAGTTTGGATCATTTAAGTTATATCTACAATATGTCACTTCCATATTTAAAAGTATTTTCAAAGAATCATTACAAACTACATGATTATCTATAAATTTTTGCAGGGCTCTCCCCAGGCTAGCCCCATCCTCCTTTTCCAGACTTTTCTTCCTCTAGTAATTACAAATCAATCTAAGATCTCTTCCTGTCTTTACCTATTATGGTGAATTGGCATTTAACTCAAATATTGCCTACTTCCTGATGCCAGTTCTGGTTTACTCAGGTAGACGTGATCAAATCCATCCCCACTTATGAAAACTGAAGAACAATCATTTGCTTACTTGTCTCAAGCAGTTGGCTCATCTCCTCAAGAGTCCCCGGTGAAACCTGAAACTTGCCCCTGGACACTGAGGGCAGGGAGAGACGGAAGAAATAGCCAGACCACTCCAGGTTGGTAGACGGCAGTTTCAATAGGGAATTGACACCCGAGGCTTGCCTTGGGCAGCTGTAAGACAAGGAAATCTCTGGATCTGCCCATCAGAATCTGAAAAGTTTATACAGAGGCTTTAATGGGGTTCAGCACGTATACCATCCAGATGGCCCTAACAGCACTTCTCTCTCTCAAGACTACATCTTTGAAATGGCTCCTAGTGTGGGAATAGACGGTGAGAAGTTCATTTCAAAGACAGGGAAGGTGGTGAAGAGCCTTCCATTGCCTGAGTCTACCTCTCAAATCAACTGGCACTTTCTGCTGATTACCTCCTCCGACACAAGACTTTGTCCAGATTTTAAGGTCATTGATGTCAATAACTGTAACTTATTCCTAAGAAAATTGCCTGATCTTCAACAAAAGTTGGTTTAAAAAGTTGAGTTATATTTGTTAATTTACCAGCTAAAGAAATTAATGCAGTCAACATTATTGATGGGAGGAAGAATGGTATAGCTCTGGTTAAGATGCTAGTGGAAGGTAAGAACCAGTAAGAAGAAGGAAAGAGAGGAACTAAGAGAAATTAGTAAAAAGACAGTGATTAGAGAATATGAATAGAAAGGAGGAACAAGAAGAGGTCACGTAGAATGAGTAAAAAGAAAGGAAGCCTTTCTTTTACCCCTGAATGATATTATTTCTGGGATCTTCTGTCTTAGCTACATCTTATCTTGAAACCCCAACTTACTTGATAGCAGTTCACTTGGATTTGACCAGCCTTTAAAGTTGGAGAACCCAGCTAGGGATGAGCCAACAATCAGCCAGTGCTGTGAAGCTCCTGAGAAGTGAGGATGTCAAGCCAGCTCCCTGCTTCCTAGTGCCTGTCCCTGCAGAGGATGATAGGCTATGAGCTTCCGTTAATTTTGACCCAAGTGGAACCTACTTTTCAGACCATATTCTGAGTGCATCATCTGTGGCAGTTGGAATTTTCTGGGAGAGCTCTTTTGAAATCCAGGATCTTGTGTTCGTTTATAAAAGTGGGGAGTATTTAAATTTCAAACCATTTGTTTGTCAGTCATGGATGAGTCATTCCGATTACCTGGTCTCAGTTTTCAAATTCTAAAGGATGCATATTAGGATAGAATTCTCACAGAACTCTTTTAAGCTTCTATATTCTATTCTGGAAATTAAAGTAGGGGTATGAACTCTAATCCCGTAATTATAACAGCTCAACTAAATTTTTTCTCAGTTACTAATGTAATAATAATTATAGATACATATTTATATCTCAGATATAATTTAATTTTTAAAGAAATATGAAAGAATTTGAAGTAGTTATCAGACTTCAAACTTTTAGCTTCTTCATTCAATATCAGAAAATGAAATAAGCTTCGATTTCTTCATAAATTCAACACATAAGAATTTATTGAAAATCTACTGTGAGCCAACCCCTGCTAGGTGCTTAGAATATAGTGATGAAGGAAACATTCTTTGCCCAACACTCAAGCAGATGCTTGGACTGACTTAAAGGCTAGCAGGTCTAATTTGATCATGTATTTTGGAAATAGCTGGACACCAGTGCTTTTATAACTCTAATCCACAGTCAGTTAGCTTTTCCTTTCATCGAAGCAGTAAAACCAGCTTCTTCAAACCATTATAAGGATGCTGACAATAGCAAATAAATTTTCATTAGAACATTAAATGGTTCACTTATAAACGCAGCTAAGGTTTCAGAAATATAGGTAGTTTGTTGAGAATACAGAAAAAGCAAATTGGAGCTGATGTAATGTTTATGACTTATTTTTAGAACTCTGTAAGAAAGCTGCTTGGACTTAATTCTAATAGGCCATACACGTGCCATGTTAGCATTTTGACAGAAACAGATGGTCCTTTCAAATGATGTAACTGAAAAGTTTTTTAATAAATATATTCCTTTCTTTACAAGTAGTGTGGACAAAGAAAGGATGTATCATCACACAGGGGATGAATGGCTCTGGAGCTGTTACAACCTCTTCACCTGAGTAGAGAGATGGGGTCCTTGAACACGGAAAATGTGTATGGATAGGACTGCCTGGGAACACTATGGCCTTCAGCAGAGTGAGGCAGCCAACCTGTGGCCACAGGCAGCTGAGAAGAGATACCCTGGCCACATTCTCCTCTTCCAACTCAGTCTACTACCAGTGCTCCACCCACAGAGAGCCATAGAGCAAGGCAGCTCAGTGATGCGCACCATAGAGGTCCAGCTTCTGTAGCACAGGGCAGTATGGGGAAGGCTGGTGCAGGGGTCTGGACAAGAATATGGAGGACATCCAGAGCAATATGGTAATTAGAAGTTATTAAAATTATGTCTCGATGATCTTTTCAGTTTAACATTGAAAAATGACTTCCATAACACAAGTTAATGAATTTCTATTTTATTTTGAAAGCGATCTTCAAAATTCAAATTGTTATTGTAATCACTCATTTCAGTAGACTGTGAAAATATCTGAACCATCTTTCCAGATGTTATTTATGTATCACAGGGAAGATAGTGTTTTCTCAAATATTAATGAAGAACTTCAGCTTTATAGTTATTTAATAATAATGGAAGTGTTTCTCGGTCTTGGGATTGCTGCACGGCATACAGAATAGAAACCATGAAAGGAGCAAAAATGTATATTCACATACAACGGTCGTCACAAGTTTTCTGATGTGGTTCATTTTAAGTCATAGAAATAAACAGGTAGTTTGCTTTCTATAATATTAAAAGTATTACACAATAATAATAAAGTAATACCAAAAAAGACCAAAGCAAACCAAACCAATACTACACGTGGTATTACTAGGCTGCCTCAGTAGTACTAACATCTCATGAATATCAGCAGAATAAATGGCCTGAATTTCTTTTCAAAAACAGTCATTATGATCTTGTTTATTTTACTTACTTTGCTCTTCTTTGTACCTTGTTTATCCCCAAATTAAAATGAAAAACAGTTCTGTAATTTTTAAAAAGCAATACACTTGCTGACAATACAAATAACTGCTCATTTTTATTGAATAAATCTCTTTGTTTTGCTTTGCTTCTGTTAACGTTTCTTAATCAACACACACACTTTATACACGATGTGGTTTGCATCAAACTACCGGCTCTAAGGGCAATGGATTTGGCAAAGCAATTCCTTGCAGTTCTACATAACATATATTAAATACGTCTCAAATATTTTGATACGACTTGGCCAGTTCGGCACCACTAGCAAACCCTTCATAAGAAAGGCCTCAAGGTCACGTTGGCATGAAAATAGAATCTGGGCTGAGATGTGGAGAGAAAAATACAGTTCTCTTAAGGTCAAGGGCAACAGCTGAGCAGCTCTGGGGCTACCTGCTTCAAAGGATACAGTGTCTTGTGTTTATAGATTAAATGTTGGTTTCTATGGGGGGAGGGTGGTCATAGGAGCAAATATCCCTGACACCCAAACAAAATAATCCCAAATAAAATGGATGATGTAGCCCATAGTAAAAAGGGAGTTAACTATTCATGGGAAAAAATGCATGACCTCACCCTTTCAGAATACACTGTGATTCATCAGCATTTGCCAGCTTTCTTGCCTGCTTGCTGTGAATTTCACAGCTCCGCCCCTTTCCCTTTTGCCCCCAAGGTTAGATAACTTCTTTGAAGGTGCTGGGGGTTTGAGAAGGAGGGTTAAATTTACAGAAAGCCCTTGGTTTCTGGAAATAGATTTCTTGTCAATAATTTAGAGGTACCGCCTTTGCTGAGCACAGACTTTTCTCAAGAGCTAAATGTTACACTTTGTTTCTTTTTTTGTTTTTTGTTTTTTTTTGGTCTTAGAAGAGCTGTGTATTGTCTTGGGTGAAAAAGCAGCCTCTGTGCTCACTAGGGAAACATAATGGGAATAATATATAGAAATGTGTTTAAAAGCAGAAGGAATCAGCTAAAAATATCATTACAAGCAGGCTAAGTTATAATTTTAAATTGTCACACTTGCAAAAACCTTGAAGGACTATCAGTCCATCTCCTTCTTATGAAAAGCCACCATAGTTTAATCAAGTAAGTATGAAACCACTGCCTGAAAACTGCAACCAAATTGTTTGTGCAGTGTTATGTATCTAAGGAAACAAATGAGGACTTCTAGAATTACATTATTAGTTTCTTTTGAGCCCTGTGCACTTCAAAGGTTTTTCAGAAACTAGTAATGCTATGTTACAGTCTGCGGGTGGAAGCTTCAGGATCATTGCTAGTCCTCTTCTCATCTGTGTACCTCCTGGGCGGTTCATGAGTTCTGGATTCTGCGGTGTGGGGGGTGGGGGAGGAGCAAATCTCCGGTTTGCTCCACCAGACATCTACAGCTTTACACAGAGGGTGATAAAACCCTACTGGTGAAATGAAGGTTTCTGACCAATCCGCTGCTTTCAACCACACGCTACCCGTGGCTGGCAGCATAAAGAGCACCGCGGCGCCTGAGGTCCAGCAGTGGTAGGCCTGAGATCTGTTGTTGTTTTTTTTTTTAATTGGGAACCCATGGGCCTTGAGGGCTACACTTTGAGAAACACGGCACTCCATGTTTTTGTGTTGGAAGACTGACTTTTCCAAATCGAATCAAGCCAATAGATTTTCATCTATGCTAACGGAATCCTTTCTCCAAGAGTCATTTCACTGCTGCTCAGAAGTGAGTGATTCAGTGCCATCCAAGCAGCAAGGATAGCCCCGCCCTCAAAAACTCCAGGCGATCTCTCTAAAAGCCCATTAACAAGTACCGATCTGAAGACAGTGGTTAGGAACAGCTAACAAATTCCGTATTAGCATTGTCTCCTCATTCAGCTGGCTAAATGGCCCCACTGTAGGTGAAATCCTCCTTAGGAACACCCCCACCCCGACCCTGTGACCTGGGTAACTCATAGACCTCAGGCAATGATTTCATGCCTTTGGAACAACAGTATGTACGTGGTGGGGTGAAAGTTGGGGCAGGATTTCCATGGCCCCTCTCTTATTTCAGAGGTGTCTGTGCATGCCTGTATGGTCTGTGGATCTCCCATGACCTGCGCCCACCCACCCACATTTCTGCTTGGCTCTTGGCCTTGGTGTTGCTGGCTGGGCAGATAAAACATGTGTTTTCCCTCTGAGAGCTTTCCTTTCTGCTTTATTTGCACTTCTAGCCTTCTGTACCCTGGTGATAAACCCCATCTGATTCAGACTGACGGCTTACGCTCTACGTTGTCAGCACTCTATGCATTGATACAAGTGGGCTGAGTATAAATATTCCTAGGTCTTTTCCAGAAGTTGTTTGACCAACCAAATTATACATTATTTCCAGGAGTCTGTTATTTTCTTAGGGACCTCAAACCTGGGATCACTCCAATAAGCTAATCAGCATAAGTCATCAATTCATTACTTAGGAGTTAATGGCAATGATGCTTACTTTTTGTAATCAACAGTATTTGAGGTATAATTTATATACGAAGAAATTCCTATTTAAATGTACAAGTTGGTGACTTTGGAAACTTTTTTTATTTTGAAATAATTATAGATACACAGGAAGTCACAAAGATAGCACAGAGTCCCTCAGTAGTTACATCTTACAGAATTACAGCATAATTCTAAAACCAAGAAGGTGATGTTCTCATAAAGTGTGTGTAGAATTCATGTTGCCACTACTGCAGTCATGATACAAAACTATCCAATCACCACAAAGATTTTGCTCATGCTATCCCTTTATAGTTACAACCATTACTTTCCTTTAACCACCCTAATCCCTGATAACCACAAATCTGTTGTTTGTCTCTGTAGTTTTGTCATTTCCAGAATGTTCTATAAATGGAATCATACAGAATGTGACCTTTCGAGACTGGCTTCTATGACTCAACATAATGCCCTTCAGATTCATCTACACTGTTGTGTGTTTATTCTTTTCTATTGCTGAGTAGTGTTCTAAGCCAGGCTTATTTGCATATCGAACTTACCTATATACCTAATGGCTTTGAGGTGGCTTGTATTGAGTTATATATCAAAGCTAAGGAAACACAAATACAAAATTGTGAGTATTGAAAATAGAAAGGCCTACTAAGCTAACCTCAGTGAATGATAACATTGTCACTATGGTTAAGTTCAGAATGAGCTTAGAAATTCCTGGCATCCTGGTTAAAAAAACCCAAAAAACAAAAAACAAAAAAAAACAACATGATAAGTGGCATAGCTCTCATTATTAGAAACAAGGAAGCCTGCCAGTTCTTCAATGGAGAGAACTTTTCTAAATCTGAAAGAAATAACTGAGGAGAAGTTTTACATCGACCATATTGATGAAATGGATGACATTCTCAGCAATATTTCTACAGTAAATGCAAGCATGAATTTTGCTCAGCTGGCTACTTTTCACTGTGACTTGGTCACAAGGCCAAAAGCAAAGCATTCAGGGGTGCTTCCATAAAGCCAACCCACAAGACATATTACATGGCTAGTGCTTCAATACAGCCTCAAGAAGGCTGGAGGGGAGCTTCGATGGTCCCATATGAGGAAGTATAGCATATTGGACAGACACTCAGTGCCAATGCATCATCTACTTGAGACAGAAATATGTAAATTCAGGTGGAGGGCCAAGTATACCCCAGATGTGAAGATAGTCCTGTGTAGCCAACCGAGCCTGATGCTATCAAGTCTTGCCCTCTTTTGTCCTCATTCTAAGCTTCTCGAGGCACCTTTGCAAATTGACTAGCTGTGTAGATATGCTTACAGGAGGAGACGGATGCTGGCCATGGCAACAGCTATATCCCGGTGCTCTTGACATTATATTTCTCATTGTAAAACTTGCATTCTTCTGTAAATATATTTCCAGAGAGTTTGATTATGGGTATATCCTCCCTGGATCCTTCTTAGAGAAGCATCCCCTCTTCACCTGCTGAACAAATTTAGCTTAAAGATGAAAGAGTTTCAGACCCTGAGCCTTCAGAAATCATCAAAGCTAATGTCACTTTGTTTTTCTGATGACACCTCTGCTCCCACAGCATGTCCTTTTTCAGACATTCACAGTTACATGTGATTAGCATTAATATTTTACTCACAGTTCTCAATTTGAGGTCGTGATTAAAGTTAGCTGACTCCTAGAGCATCCCTGTCTAAGACAGTGCAGCTGGCCCCTCGCCTCTCTCTGTACTGGCCCCATCGCAACCGTGGGAGCAAATTCAGTCCTCTTCCCTGTCACCATGAACCATCCCTTCCAGAAAACTCGGCTCCAAGCAATATAGATTTTAGCAAAGATCCTGTGGGGAAAAGCTGGAGAGTCTATGTGCAAACCATACAGAAATAACACTTCCTTTTGATTTGTTGATTTACACCCCTCAAATGCCCACTTCAATGACTTCCACATTCCTGGGAAGGTAAGTCCAGTCTTCTGTTCACCCTGTGTTCCCCCTCAGACCCAGCAGGTCAGTGTTCCCTAGACTAAATATCCTCATGGTGAATAAAACCCTCTCTCTCGTGTTGTGATCCATTCTCTCTCTCACTGCCTGGTTTTGCTTGTATGATTATGGGTACTTCCAATTTATAATCTACCCCCTATACAACTCTTGCCAAGAAAGGCATTTTAATCATTTTCTATTACTGCATGATAAATGGCCATATATCTGGCACGGTAAAATAACACAAATTTATTCTCTCACTGTTTCTGTAAATTTGAGCGTGGCATGCCCGGATTCTCCACTCAGAGTCTGACTGGGATGAAATTAAGGTGTTACTTAAGGCTGCAGTCTCATCCAGGCTCATAGTCTTATTCCAGGATCACTGACGTTGATCAAAGTCGAATTTACTTCACTGAAGTGGCAGGTTGGAGATTCCATTTTCCTTCCAGCTGATGGCCAGGGATAGCTCTCAGCAACTGAAGGCTGCCTGAAGTTCCTTGCCACGTGACTCCCATAGGTAATTTAAAACCTATGTCACTTTCTTCCAGGCTAGCTAGTGCATGTCTCTCTGACTTTATCTTCTACAACCTGCCAGAGAAAACTCTTTGTTTTTGAAGGACCCATGTAATGAGGTCAGGCCCACCCAGATAACCCCCCTGTCTGAAGCTCTACTGATCTAAGATTTTTAACTCCATCTGTAAGATCCCCTCACTGTACTGCCTGGATTAGTGTACTAATTAGTTGTGAGAAGGTGTGTACATGGAGCGTCTGGGACTCTTCGAGGGACCATCTCAGAATTCCGCCTACCAGTCAGGGTTGAAGTGAAGTGAATAATGAATAAATTTGGGGGCCCCTCATTTGCAAAGTTTTTTCCAAGGCTCTAGGGGAGGCCCTAGCTGGGCATTCACATGGTCATATGTTTGCTTGTTTGTTTATTTATTTGCAAAGTAATATGTTTTGCCCACATTTAATTAATGCAACGCTAATCCACTCTAAAGTCCCTCTGTTTTTAGTTTGGTCATGGTATTTTGGGGATCTAGCTAAGGAGAATTTGAGTTAGGGATGCTTTCAATTTCTGTGTAGTTGGGTATTTTTATATGGTACCCAGTCACTTCTGTGTGCTAGCTGGGAACATATTCCAGGAATGTTCCTGCCTTTCAAAATGTTCACCCACAACATTTGACCTGACACAAAGGTATATATATCCAAGGCTGCATTGCAATATGAATGAAACTCACGTGAGACAGTACAGGAAATATGTGAAATGAGAAAGAGGAAAAATAGCTTTAGAATGTATGGAGCTGGAAGCTAGACCAGAGAAAATATTTCACAAAATCAGAAATATAAAATTACAAGTGGAGATTTTGTTTCTCATCAAAGCCTAGATGAGATCAAAATTTTCTACTTTCAGGAGTATTGTTAGTAAGGAAGCGTATTCAATTACAAATCCAAAATATATTTTGGAAATGTAATTTTAATAAAGATTGAATGTACCATTTTATTTATAACTTGGAAAGATTTTTAAGAGAATTTTATGGAGCAATTACAGACAGATGGCTTGGATATGTACAATGTGTATCTTCTTTGTCAAATTTAAATGTATTGATTAAAGAGTTGAAAAATTCTGATAGAAATTAAGGAAACATGAAATAAAAGTGATAAAGAGAGCAGTAAAATAGAAATGATTCCCAAATTGAGAACCAAATTATAGCCAAAACATATACAGATTATACGAAAAGTAATAATTCACTAAAAGGAAGAGAGAAATCTTAATGGAATTAGTTTACAGTTTCTTGGAAGTTTTGATAACCTAACTAATGAAGAGAAGTGAATCTTATACAAATACTGAAAGAAGACTTAAACTTCTTGTCGATCGTACACAAACTGCGGCCATGGATGAATGATAATGCAACAAGAACAAGAGTAATGAACTTTGGGCACTTGTATAGGGAAACTTGAAAATCCATGAAATTTTACAGTTATGACAGGAACTTGAAAGAGGTTACTTAAATATGATAACAATTTTAAAACTTGCATGACTTAGGGCACCTGGGTGGCTCAGTCAGTTAAGTGTCTGCCTTCAGCTCAGGTCATGATCCCAGTGGCCTGGGATCGAGCCCCACATTGGGGGTCCCTCCTCGGCAGGGAACGTGCTTCTCCCACTCCCTCTGCTGCTCCCCCGTTTGTACTCTCTCTCTGTCTGTCTCTGTCAAATAAATTAATTTCAAAAAAAAATCTTACAAAAAATTCTTGCATGACCTTAATAATTAAATATTAAAAATATGTTGGCCGTCCATAAGAATTACTGCATTTTTTTCTCTTTTTTAAATATAAAATGTCATTTCAAATCTGTTGCATGAAGAGATGCTCAAAGAATACGTAGCCAAATCTGCAAAACACTGAACAACAACTCCATTGGGCATTTTGATTTACCTCTGTCCCTCTGACAACTGGAGCTCTTCTCTTTGGAACCCTTTTGCTAGCTTTGTAGTTTTGTGCTTGTGTTCTGTCACCCACTCACATCTGTACTTGCAATGGGCAATCCTCATCTGTTTGCATCATCCCTTGGAAAAAGTGGTCATTTGTACTCTTTGATCTGCCTTCTTCTCCCCTTCGGGAACAGTGCCAACCGGCTCTTTCCCCAGCCTTTCTAGAATTTCCAGTAAATTGTATATTTTCTCTATTGTTAAATATGTATCTGGAGAAAATGTCAGTTTAGTCACTGCTCCAAAGGCATCAAAGTCCCAGTGTAATTAATTTCATCTTATGATCCCCACAAGAAAGGATGAAAAGAAAAAAAAAAATTGAAGCAGAAAAAGAGAGAATGATCCAAAATTATTATACCTTTACTAATTCTTTCTAGGGGCCACAAATTGTTCTCTTCTGTGTTATCCTAGATAAAATTCAATGTCTATACATCTTAGAAAGCTTTGTTATGCCATTGAATTTTATTCAGGCTATTCTTGACCTACTTACCTAATAATCATGGGCTCAGATATTATATTCAGCTTTGTATGGGAACTTCCTTATACAAAAATGTAATAGTTTTCACCAGTAAATCAATGCACCCGGAGGTATGTATCTATACTTTTTATTTTTCTAGAGAACCGAATTATTAAAGAATGATTTTTCATATCAACTGACATGTGATCAAGGTATGTCTTGCGTGTCTTCAAGGTAAGCACTGAAAGAGTCCAAGAGAACAAGAATGGTGAGGGAAAATATAATTAATTATATCTGGCATTTAAGATTCTTTATTTATTTATTTGTAACTAAAATTTACCTTCCCCCTTTTTTGTTTTGAAACGGCATTGCTACTTGTGATAGTTCGCCGTGATCAAGAATCAGAACATCGTTTGGCTAACCTGTCAATACTTGTCTTCGTTTGCCACCACCCAGCATCAGAACACCGCTAACGTGTGTAGACTTCCCACTGTTTGCTGAAACAACTTTCTTGTTAACCATGGCAAAATGTCCAGCTCTGAAAATACTCTTCTGAGAACCCCCATGAACTCACCGCGACTCCAGCATAATGCACACTTAGAAGGATTTCTGTGGGTCTTTGAAAATTTGTGGTTTATCACAAATTGCCAAAAACTTGCCTGCAGTGCTGTTTATCAGCACTAAATTATTTCAAGCGCTCTTCCTGTTAAAGCTTTTAATGTTCAGTGTGACTCTTTATGCTAATGTTATATTTATCACTGGTATTTCTGCTCCCACAAAACAAAGCACATTCATAAGACCTGGATTTTGCACAAAGGTCGCTTTTTCTTAACCATTGCATTTAAATTGATTCATTCCAAGTATTTCCTCTGTATTCCTATAAATCTGATACGGAGACTCTTTGAATGGATCAGTCACTGAAATGAATCAGATAATGCGTTACACATTAAGCAAAGTAAATTTAACCTCCCGCTAGTAAAAATGGATTTGGATGTGTGTGGTTTTTGCATAACATGCAATCTGTTGTGTTTGATCTCCTCTTTGGGGGTGGGGGTAGCAGAGGTAGTCCACACACAAATACACCAAGTGAATATATGTTTATGCAGGCAAATAAATGATCCTTTTCTCTTCCAGCAGGCTCCTAACCCCACCCCTGATTCCAAGCAAGGCCACAATCTCTGGGTGGAGTTCACCTACACGACTAGGCACAACCTTTCTACATATAATTCTGAAAGAGGTATTTACTGTATAATTTTATTTGGAAAAAGAAAACACAGTTGATGTCCATTCTTACTAAGGTCTATCATGTATGGAGATTGTGTATTCAAATAAATGATTTTGGATACTTTCAAACCCAAAAGGCATAGTTCTTCCAAATTTTAAGTTATACCCTCCATAAGAGCTATATTATCATGGATGGAAGTCTTGTTAAACACAGAATTGCAGAATTGTGTCTAGGTTAACACGCATATATGGCTTGACCCGTTGGACTGATTGAAGCGGTTTGTTCAGTTCAATAGTTGAACTAGTCACAGCATAATTCCAGGGGAAGGAATTGTTGACAGTGGAGTGAGTCAAAGTAGTTGAATTGTTTATGTATGGGAACGTGGGAACTATTCATGAAGCAAAACCCAAAACGACCTTGAAATTAAATCTCAGCATCTTGACTGTACAGATACTGGCACTTTTAATTACATACTCAATAAAATTCATTCATAAAACTCTTCTATAAACTGTCAGTTGTAAATCTCACAGGAAAGTATTATCCGCTGTCTTTGCCGTTTGATGCTGCAGCCCGTGAGGACAAAGCAAAGAAATCCAGCACCAAGGATCTCTATTATCCTTGCCATTCTGAGAATGACAGTGAGAATGTTCTCACTGGAAAGCTGATGGCCTCATTTAAAAAATAAACACTCTTATTATGTAACTTGTTAAGGACTGGAGAAGGTCTCCTGTATAACATGGAGTTGCTGCTAACATTTGTGCTAGTCATAAATACAGTAACCTACAAGGTCATGCGAATAAAGTTCCTATTAATTGTATGGGTGAAGAAAATACATTAAAAATTCAATTCAATTCAATCTACAAATGCATGCTGAATATTTATTTTTATCAAAAAACATTTGGAAAGATTTCACAACAAAACTAAGATCCTGCCTGTCTTTCTAAGGTCATTGCAATCTATTGATAATGTCTTATGAAGGCAACTTTCCCAGTTTAGGCCCAATAGACCAAACAAAGGATTTGCTTTTGGGGGCTTTGAATGTGAAAAAAAGGCATTTCTTTTTCTCAGTAACTATAAAAGCTTACCTATTTTTTTTTCTTTTAAGATGTTAATTATTTTATTTGAGACACAGAGAAAGGGAGAGAGAGGGAGAGAGAGGGAGAGGAGGGGCAGAGGGAGAGGAAGAGAGAGAATCTCAAGCAGACCCCAGGCTAAGCATGAAGCTCGATGCAGGGCTTTATTCCACGACCCTGAGATCATGACCTGAGTCAAAACCAAGGGTTGGGTGCTCAATTGACTGAGCCACCCAGACACCCCAAAACTTAACCTATTTCTAACAACAAAATACTAATATTGTTTATTTAATTAAAAAACTATATTTTATGTGTGAAATTAATGCCCACAATAGTTTTTTCTTACCCAACATGATCTACTTTATTTTCCAAGTGCAGGAACTTACCTGTATTGTAGGAATTGAACATTGTTTCACACCAATTTCACAATTGTTTGATAATGCAAAATAGAAAAAGTGGCAAAGAAGTGATGCATTTTAGTGTCAAAAAAGTGGAATTTAGGGGCGCCTGGGTGGCACAGCGGTTGAGCGTCTGCCTTCGGCTCAGGGCGTGATTCCGGCATTCTGGGATCGAGCCCCACATCAGGCTCCTCCACTGGGAGCCTGCTTCTTCCTCTCCCACTCCCCCTGCTTGTGTTCCCTCTCTCCCTGGCTGTCTATCTCTGTCTAATAAATAAAATAAATAAATCTTTAAAAAAAAAGTGGAATTTAATATGTTATTTGTAGATTTTATTTACATTAATTATTTTAATTATATTCTAATATTTTATTCTTTTTTAAAGATTTTATTTATTTTAGAGAGAGAGAGGGTGGGGAAGGAGTGGAGGGAGAGGGAGAGAATCTCAAGCAGACACTGTGCAGAGGTCCATGCAGGGACTGATCCCATGACCTTGAGATCATGACCTGAGCTCAAATCCAGAGTTAGACACTCAACTGACAGAGACTCCTAGGCACCCCTAATATTTTATTCTTAAGTTATATTTTCTTATTTGGGTTTTCTTACTTCTGATTATGGTAGAATTTGAGCAGTTCAATTCTATATGAATAATTTTCTGCCTGGTAGAAAGCCCTATTCAATGGTATTAAATTTCTGGAAACAACACTGTAATCCTCATAAACTGCCATACTCTCTGTAAGCATGTTATAGGGCTATCAAGTATTTTTTCCACATTTTTTAGAAGTAAGTTGTCTTTTACTTGATACAAGAGTTGTTTGCTGTAAGAGACATTACATGGTCCAGAATTCAGTGTACATCTGTAAAAAATGGGTACTTTACTATAGAATGTGGGGGTTTATCTCAGAAATAGAGATTTCAGATGCAATAAATCATTCGCAAACCCTGCTTTCAGTACATTAGTATAAGCTCATTTCATCTTTACTTTTTTGATTTTTGTTTTGTATTATTTTGGTTATGTCAGTGTGTGTTTGTGTGTGCACATTCGACTTATCTAGTTAGTTGCATTTTTTAAGAAAAAGACTAACATGTCCAAGACAACTTGCCTTTACATTCCTCCAATATTATGTCTCTTTGGATAAAAGATGCTTTCCCCCTTGCTCTTGTTTTTATAGATGTTTTTACCAAGCTATCTGTTATTAAATGCATAGTCAGAAAAACCTTCGGCCATTGAAACCTGTGAAAGACAGCCTAAAAAATTATGTGGCCAGAGTCTGGAAAGCTAGCAAACTGAACGACGTCCAATACAGTCAGCTGTGAGGTTGAACCCATCACTTTAATCATATTAGTTTGGTATCACCATACTTGTTTTCTCCCAGATATGAGCTAAACACCAGAAAACGGTCTACAATTTCTGAATTCATGGACAAAAAATAGGTTAAGTAATACATGGTTAATATCTTAAAAATCATTACTAAAGTTGAACTTTCTCTATCCACTATCCCAACCTCCAAAGGACTATATTTCATACTGAAGACTTATTGATAACAGTTTCAAATGGCATACAATTATTTTTTCAGCAACCATTGCAAAATACTGAAAATGCAGCAGGGAATGAGAGAAAATACAATGCCTTCCATCATGAAGCTCTGAGTTTAAAGGAAGACAGTGTGAAACCAATTTATGGAAAAGAAAAGACAAGAGGAGAGTAGTGGTCCACACTTGTAGCATTGTGAATGCCCTCAGAATTGTTTTCATGGCTCCATATTAACCGGGCAAAATGCAAAGACATTTAACATTAACTGTCAGCTCATCTGACTAAATTTAGCCTGATGTATAACATACGTGTGTGTAGCCAGGGAAGAGTAGAGTAACATGGGAAAATCCAAATTAGTGGAAATGTTTTGTTTTGTGTTGGACAAGATATTATTAAAGTTTCCACTGTTAGTGCAATATGAATGTTTAAAGATACATATTTTTATACAACCAAGATACAGCACTGCCAGCCAACTACTAAATCTCTTCTCATCTAACCTACCTATTCTACTCCTGGATGAAAGGAAAGAAAGAAAGAAAGAAAGAAAGAAAGAAAGAAAGAAAGAAAGAAAGAAAGAAAGAAAGAAGGAAGGAAGGAAGGAAGGAAGGAAGGAAGGAAGGAAGGAAAGAAAGAAAGAAAGAAAGAAAGAAAGAAAGAAAGAAAGAAAGAAAAGAAAGAAAGAAAGAAAAAGACACCTGGGCAGCTCAGTCGGTTAAGCATTGGCCTTCAGCTCCGGTCATGATCTCAGGGTCCTGGGATGGAGCCCCATATTGGGATCCCTGCTCAGCGGGGAGTCTGCTTCTCCCTCTGCCTCTACCAGCCCCTGCCCCCTGCTCCTGTGTTCTCTCTTCTCTCTCTCTCTTTCAAATAAAATAAATTTTTAAAAATCTTAAAAAAATAAATTAAGTAAATTAAAAAAAAAAAAGAAATGAACTACAAACTTCTAAAGACTTATGAGAATCTGAAAGAAAGAATAGTCCTGAATAATTTTCGGTAGTGATTTGACCACACTCAGTGTTTGCCTTTATACTCTGTCTTTAAAACCTAACTTTGGGGGCGCCTGGGTGACACAGTCGTTAAGCATCTGCCTTCAGCTCTGGGGGCGCCTGGGTGACACAGTCGTTAAGCATCTGCCTTCAGCTCAGGGCGTGATCCCGGCGTTCTGGGATCGAGTTCCCCCTGCTTGTGTTCCCTCTCTCGCTGGCTGTCTCTCTCTGTCAAATAAATAAATAAAATCTTAAAAAAAAAATAAAACCTAACTTTGGGTTACATGAGACTCCACTGCATTTCTTTCTGGTGTCTGACATGAAGAATATTTCTAACTTTTTAAAATTTATTTTAATGAACTAATTATATTTACATTAACCTTAAAAAACAGAGAGAAAGAGATAAAGCACTATTTCTTGGCTACAAAAAAGGGAAAATATTAAGTATTCTCAGTATTACACAGAAAGCCATTATTAGAGTAAAAATATGACCCAGATCTACTTAATGAATTTTTAATCTTTTTTTTTTTTTTAAGCAGGCTGCTTCTAGCAATAGGACTGGTAATTAAAACAAAAGGAGACAAAACAAAAAACAAAAACAAAACAAAAGCCTTAATAGAATGTACACATCAAAATGAACTACGTTTGTTGTAAGCAATCTTGCTTATCTGTGTATCCAAGTCTGCTGCTAACGTGAAAAACCTTTTGGAACATATTTTTTGGAAGGTGTCCAGAATCTACAACATGCTCTTTTACGGAGACTTGATGGTGGCAAATGAAAGCAGCCGCCTGCGTTGTGAGACACGCAGAACACTGATTTGGTAAACTAAAGGTGAACCCTGGCAGTTACCACACGGGCAAGAGAGTATTGAGTGCCCGTTGTGCGTCCGTCTCTCTCCATAGACTTTGGCTCACGAAGTGAAGCTGCCATATTTTATTAATTTCAGTGTTCCTGGCAGAGTTCTTGGTACATAGCAGGCATACCATGAATGATTGTTCAATTCAATGTTTTTAATTAGAGTCATGGTTAATGGTCCTAATGATTTGAAATGACCCAAAATGTTTCTCTGGCCATTTGCAAATAAGCATGAGGTGACTATTTTCTTCTCATGCATGCATGCCATTTCCATATGTAATATATATGCATAATGTTCTATAAATTTTGACAGGATACTATCCTCTGACCCCATCCTCTCTGTGCAGTGCAATAGTTTTATGGGGAGTATTCATGATTGATAGTCGGATTCATTTTCCAACTAGATACCTGGATCCAAATGAATGCTTTAATATTTCAACCCCTTAAAAATGTAATGAAAAACCTGTCATGGGTAATAAGTTGCAATGAAGTGTCTGAGCACCTTAAGTGACAGGTTCTCTGTGATTTCAGACTCTAGTTGTCCTGCAGGTGAGTTATATAGCTAACTAAGCTAGGGGTGGTGTGTGTTAAGAAAAATGTAATAATTTTAGTAAAGATCACCATCAGCCTCAACAACTAAAATCATTACTGTGTTTTCTGTTAAAATCTGAAAATAATTATTTTTTCAAGACTATTACATCAGAAACCATGAGTCCTTCAGCAGACTTCCCATTTCCTTTTGTCAGCTTCTTTGCTTTTCATCTACTTTTTTACCTATTACCCCAAATGAATATAATACTTCGGACAAATCTGGATTCCTAGGAGAAAGTAACTCAACAAGTTTTATTATCAATTTATTATTATTTGTTGGTGATTTAAAGAATGGAAAATTAACAATCCTAAATGTTGTTTGCCTTTCTTTAACATGTTCAAGATTTGTATTTAAATCAGGATGCTTTCCTAGATGTACCCCAGAATCAAAAGTTCTATTACACTGACAAATTTGATTTTCCACTTCAGGAAAGTTCCTTTCTCCAGTCTGTGTTTTATGTGGCTGTTTGTTACTGAGACAAACAGAATGGCTAAATCAATACAAATGGCCCTTGAGGTCTAGTGAGACCACAAGAAAGTGTAGCATCATTAAACTAAATTACAGACAAGCACTTAAGGAGACGAATAAGTATTTTATTACCATAAGTCCTCTCTCTCTCTCTCTCTCTCTCTTTTTTTATGGTGAGAATGATTGAAAATGTTTACAGCACATGTGTGGTACCATGAGCAAGGCCTTGACGGGGCGGTGGGTGTTTTAACTAGATAGGAGAGTATTACCAAGGTAGAGGCAGAACTCACAGTGTTTTTCTAAGCCCCAGTCTCTATCTGGTATTAGGAAAAAATGTGATATAATAGAACTCAGGAAAGCTGATAATCAGTGACATGAGAAGAGTAGCGAAGACCAGCTAAAGAGTGTAAGTATAACCCTATTAGTCAACAGACATGGAGCTTGGGGTGAGCTAGGAGAGACACAGGAGGGAGAGGCACTGAAACAGTTCTAGAACAGTTCTAAAACAGCAATTGGGGTTTCCTTTCCTGTTTTCTAGGAAGATGCTCCCTGATGCCCATTAGCTACCCTCCAGTTGATGAAAACAGAGACAGAGGGATTAAGGTCAATATTTTAGAAACTGAATGAATAATGACCCAGGAAATAAGCTTCAAATAAAAAGTTTTGGGGAAAACATTTCAGGAGAAAGAAGAAGAAATTGCCTAGAGTATTTTAAACTCAGAACTCAGGGCATAAATGTCCTGCGAACCTGAGCCATACCTCCTTCAGGACATGACCTCTGTGAGTGGCAGTTTAGAGCAGCGGTCACTGAACAGTGGATTGCAAACTGTTCCTTCACAACAAAACCAAGGGATACCTGGGTGGCTCAGTCAGTTAAGCAGCTGCCTTTGGCTCAGGTCATGATCCCAGGGTCCTGGGATCCAGCCCTGCATCAGCCTCCTTGCTTAGCAGGGAGCCTGCTTCTCTCTCTGCCTGCTCTGCCTGCCGCTCCCCCTGCTTGTGTTCTCTCTCTCTCTGACAAATAAATAAATAAAATCTTAAAAAAAAAAAAACAAAATAAATTAATCTTGTATGAGGTATTCAAGTTTAAGGGTAGAATATGATTTACTCACATTATAAGATAACGATGGTGTTTGAGGTCCTCCACCCAGTTTATTTTTCTATCTAGGAGCAATTTTAAACCTAAACATAAGAGATGTTCGTACAAAATGTTTCATGCAAATTATTTTCATGACACATACATAGGTTTGGATTCTAACATGAACCATCTCTGCGAAGTTCAAATTCTTTATAGTCCTTATCGAAGATACTATTCAGCAAAAGGTTATGTTTGTTTGCCTACACTGGCTACTGGAGTCATGAATTTAGAGGAATCATTTTATATATATCCTTATCACTGCCAGTTGTTATTTTGACAGATTAAATGGGAATTGAATAGACAATTTTTGTCTCACTAAATCAAAAGCATTTTTTATTGGTTATAAATGACATTGAGCTATACTTCTGCAAAGCTTAAGAGTGGTTTATGACTTTTTCAGGAAAAAATATTATATTCAATGGGCTTACTGAAAATTTGTCTTCAACATAGCAATTCTATTATATGTGAAAAAAGATAAAATTTAAAACAGGGATAAATTATTTTTATTTGTCCTCTGACAGCTGCGGTAGAGATGTCTAGGGCTCGCACGTACACATTTCTCTCCTTTTCAGGTCTCTGGAAGCATTTGTGTTTGTTGTCTTTGCACTAGGCTTCACTGTGCAACTGGTTCTAGCCAGACAGGTGTGAGCAGAAGTAACCTGGTTCACTTCCAGACTAAAGCCTTTAATTACTGGTATGAATTCCCCAGCACACCATCCCTCTCCTATGACGATCACGGAGGAAGATTCATACTCTAATGGTAGAGCCATGGTTTGAAGAATCGTGGAACAATACATTTCTAGTTGGAGGACAGTTACTTAAGAGAGTTACCCAGATGCACGGGGGTACAAACTAGCAAATACAGCCTTACACAGCACTTTTTGCTTCTTGCTATTTCTCTGGGGAGCCTAATGTAAAAGTATGTGTTGTGATATGGTTTCAAATTTAATTCACCAAAGCTTATTAGACATTGAAACGAAACTAAATACTAAAGGTGAACAACCTGACCAAGTTAGTCAAATATAGGCATCTCATCTCAATGCCATAATTTAGAATGTAAAATGGTGGTGTTAAGGAGCTAATGCATCAAATATTGCGTTGGCAGCTATCTTCCTCTCAGAAAATAATCTCTTACCCATATAAACAGATCTCTTGTGAGCATTACACTTTCCTATGTCAGTGTTCTACAGCAGCCAGCATCTTCCGATTTACAGGGCACTGCCGTTGGCAGAGGGCTAGGAAGAGAAACCCGAGCGTAATGTTTGGGTGTCTTATTTCTGGAAGGCAGGAAGTGACAAAAATACAGCCAAGGGAAACCCACCCCATGCCAGCAATCCTTGGGTACTTCAGTGAAATTTATTTTTTTTTAAGTTAATGTTACTTTTTTAGTGCATTTAAAATAGCAAATTTTGAAAAATATTTTTTCTGTCCTGAGAATGATATTTTTTCATTTCATTTTTTATTTCATTTTTCATTCATTTTTTTCATTTTCATTTCATAAGAGTTTGTGTGGTTTTTCTTCATTTGGGATCATTTACACTTAGGAGAACTATAGGAAGCTTTGTAAGTTACAAAAGCCATGAGAGATATAAATTTTGAATTTGCTTGTTACTTTGGATTATTTTGCCTGAAGGAGGAAACATATGTGGTTGGTTCTCGTAATATCTTATGAAAACTTATTTCTTGGAAAGTTTTGAGATGACGACATAATTGAGAACCTCTGTATAGCATTGCATCTGTATTCTCACTGCCTTCTCTTCTTGGTCTTATGTCCCTCACTTTCATCAACTCTTGTTAAAGTGGGGACATTGACATCCTGAAATCGACTAAATAAAAGCAGGGGGGATATCTGGGACCTTGTTTTATCTTTTTTTTTCCCTTACAGTTACAGTTGTGTGTGTGTGTTTATGTGTAGAATTTCAAGGATAAAAAAGAGTGTTGGGGGAGGTCATTGAGAGGATGTGACCGTTGGGTCATCCATGACCTGGACCCCAGCAACTAGAAGCTCCTCCCCACCCTCCCCCGATCTTGGAATATGTTTTCTACTCGCATTCCTAGCTCCCAGAGGCTGCTGCAAGGATATAGCCTTGAGATGGTGATATGGTATTGAGACCATCTGGATGGTATGTGTGTCCAGTTAGGGCGATTATGTAAACTTTTAAGGTTCTGGGGATGGGTACAGAGATCTTGGCCACCCAAGACTAGCCTTGTATATAAGTTTCCTTGATCATGCCACCTACTGACTTGGAGTAGTCTTCCTCTTTCTTCAGTCTCTCCCCGCCCTTTGAGTATGGGGGCCAGGTTCAGATTATACCAGGGAAGCTCCAAAGGAGGCTGCAAATCAACAAAGAGGAACAAACATTTTCAAAGTCATTTGTTGTGGTAGGCAGAATATTGCTCCTCTCAAAGAGGTCCACATCCTAAACCTTAGAAACTGAATACATTATGCTATATGGCAAAGAGGAATGAAAGTTGTCCATGGATTTGAGGCTGTTAATCATGTGACCTTAAAAAAGGGCAAGATCATCCTGGATTTTCCAGATGGTCCTAAGACATTCACAAAGGTCCTTAAATGTGGAGAAGGGGTCCAGGAGACAGTCAGTGCCAGAGTGCTACAACATGAGAAAGACTGGATCGTGATGACTTTGAAGATAGAAGAAGGGGGCCATAAGCCAAGGAACGTGAATGGTATTTAGAATCTGAAGTAGGCAGGGAAATGGACTGTTACCTGCAGTCCTTCTGCCACTAAGATTTTAATAGAGTGACACTCAAATCACTTCTCACTTACAGACTCTAAGATAATAAATTTGTGTTTTAAGCTAGTATGTTTTTTGTCATGTGTTACAGCCACAATAGAAAACTAATTAATATGTCTGTAATGATGTATTAGAATTAAAAACTCTGAAAACCACTGTTTCTTAAATCTTTGAGAAAGCACTACAAGAAGCACCAAAACCAACTGTTCTTAATTTCAACCACCAATCAGAAACAAACTAAAGCTATAAACAAATTTGGATAAAAGCACATGGGAATTTCGTTGAAAATGCTCCTTCCTCTTTCTCTAGAATGTAAGGTTTTGGGAAACAGGATTTAATTCCTAAAGAAAGAATAGGCTCGATGTCCTCTGTTCCTGGGCTTGCTCAGATGTAGTTTTCCAGGGAAACCGAGAAATGAACTGGATTCTCTTGTGAAGCCCTTCCATGCCTACAAGTCTATGATTCAAGAATAAATCATAACAAGCCAGGATCTCGAAAGGTCAAGCTAAGGTTTGCCACTGGGTTGGACTGGGTCACAAGCTAAAAATGTTATTTAACACTGAGGCAGATTGTAAGCTTGCCAATCCAATCAGATGTACTTCGATGTTGTGCTTCTTGCCTTGTAGTCTCTGTTTTATGGCAGTTTATGTTCATTTTCACATGTATTTTCCTTTCTTCCTACTTATAAAATTCTTCAAATTGGTTCTTTCACATCATGCTTAAGTAAGGTATTAATTCTAGCCAATCTGTAAACTTCCACCATCACTTGGTTCCAATTTCAAACCCATTATTGTGTACAATTTCATGTTTACAACATTCTAACTCTGTGTTAAGAATAACAGCCTCAGTCATCAAGGCTTATGGGGCCTTCAACATTTCCAAGAATGACAAGCAGTCATGCAAAAGAAGTGCCCATTTAAAAATTTATTTTGTGGAGTTGTAGCAATTGTCTAAATGAAGATGGGGACTTTTTATTCAGCACAAAGGCCATTGCAGTGATTCTAAATGCTTAGGATGGACAATGAAAACAGACTCTTTCCAAGTCACTTCAAAGACTGGTGGGAAAGAAAAATATAAACAAGGCAAAATATCCATTACTTTAGTCTCAGAATCTTATCAGAAAAAAGAGACCGTTGAAGAAGTTTAGGAAAAGTACTAATACAATGGCAAGTGTTAATAAGCACACATATGATTTCCTACAAAATGTTAATTAACTACTCTTTTGAGATTATATTCATTGTTAACTAATTGGAATAGATAGTAAGAGGTTATTCAACACTTAATTTTGATTTTCTTCAGTGCATAATATATTAACTAACATTTGAAAATATCTGGATATTTGGTATAGCAGAGAGAAAAGATCAAAATGGTCTCAGAATTTTTCCATAATTAAAATAAAAATTTTAATGTTGAAGAAGGAACTAGATACTTGGATTTTTTTTTTTTTTTTAAATCTTAATCCAGGGTGCCAGGATGGCTCAGTTCTTTAAGTTTCTGCCTTTGGCTCAGATCATGATCCCAGGGTCCTGGGATCGAGTCCTGCATTGGGCTTCCTGCTCAGTGGGGAGTCTGCTTCTCCCTCTACCCCTCCTCTCTGCTTGTGATCTCTCTCTCTAATAAATAAATGAAATCTTTTAAAAAATTAAATTAATTAAATTAAATTAAATTAAATTAAATTAAATTAAATATTAACCCATGTGAAGAGAGGCAGCTGTGAAAGGAGTACTGGGTTGAGAATCAAAACATATAAAACATCATTACTACTTTGTCACTAAGGAGTGTTACCTTACCTTAGGTTAATTACCTCCTGGGCCTCAGTTTCCATAAATATATGATAAAATATTGGACTACATTCATCCAGTCATAAAAGAAAAATAATGTGAAAGCCTTCTATAGCCTTTTGTATAGGAAACTGGGATACATGCATAAACAGTAAATGCACGGAATTTATAATCTGATTTCCCTTCCTGCATTAATAGCTTTAATCTATCAGCTATAAATCATTACAGCAGAATGTTAAGAAATTTTAATATTGGCAATTATAGGTCTTGTTTCCACAAGTATAGGGTTTTTAGGATTTCAAAGTTAAAGTTCCCATGATAAAAAAATCAGAACTTACCTTTAAAACAATATACAGCTAATTAAAATTTCTAAGAAGCAATTTTTAATGTGAAAACATCAAAATACTGTTTAGTAGATCAACACCTGAAACTAATGAAACATTGTGTGTGAACTATGCTCAAATTTTAAAAATTTAAAAATAAATAAAAAATAAATCATTAGACATCCAGGATAGAAAAAATTATGTAAAATTGATTTATTCAATTAATGCCAAACCACTATTTGTAGTGGACTCTAGATATTTGCAATGAACTTCTAGTTTATGAGACAAAGTTTAAAGCTAAAGGAAACTCATTTTAAAAAGTGTTGATTGATCCAAAATGTTCTGTTGTTTTCTTTTTCCTAACTGCTGGTATAGAGCAAGCCATAATTACACCTAAATGACAGCTAAGAAGAGAGAATGGTTTTGCAAGTTCCACAAATGTTCAGAGTGCAAACAATTGTTAAAAATGTGTAAATTTGACTTTGTCAGAACAACTTTTTGTTTTATTCTCATTCTCTTTCTCTCTTCTCTCCTCACCCCATCACTTCTCTTCTTTTAGTTGTTTCATTACTCTTTTATCTATATGTAAAAATAATAATTTTTTTATCCCACATTCTCCATTCAAATCCTGTTTCTTTTTGTATGCCTCCCTCTTTCACTCATTCTCTGTCCCATCACCCTATACTCCCATTTTCCGTTTAGTTATTATTCAGATTTCTGGTCTGAGACCTCACAAACACCCAACTACAGAAGAGAATGTCCTATTCTGCTCCTTGGTAAAGTTTGGAAGAATCTTGATGAGATGTTCATAGGTCCTCCCACTCTCATCTTGACAGTTCTGTTGTAAGTCACCTTCTATTCACCTTCCAATTGTCACTATTGCTTTTCTTGCTTTAAAACCATCATCAGACCTTGATCGCTTACACTTGAATGGAATAATCCATCAGTCCCATGTCACATCCCCAAAGAGTCTTGCCCCAACTCCTCAGAATCTGCTGGGTCTTGCTTGTTAACCTCTTTAGAGGTGACCTGAGTATAGTTTTAACTATTTCTCAACAACTCATAAACACAGACACTGGTTGAGAAATACACTTTTACTCTTTGGTTCCTTCTTTAATTAACAACTGATATATTCTCCAGCTTTGGAAATTATCGCCAAAGAATTCTTCAGTTTGTTTTCTGTTGTCCTGTTTTAGTCAAGACTTTTTCCATTAAAAGTGAAAAATCAAAATCTCAGTCAAGTTAAACCATAAGAAAGGAAAATTGTTGCCTCAAATAACCAACAAGTCAAAGATCATCTTCAGGTTCAGGGTGAACTAAAGCATCAATGATGCAATCATGTTGCCTACTCTCCCTTTTTCTCCTTCATAATTTTTCAGTTCAGCATTCTTTATGTGTTGGCCCAATTATCTGATCCTCTGCCACATAGAATGGATTTCTGCACCGTAATAATTCTAAGACAATATTCTATAAACTTAAACTCCAGCAGTTGGTCTTTTCCAGCTCAAACAGAAATTGGACAGAAAGCCTCCCTTGTGCTTATGCCAATCTCTTAAAAAATCCAGCAAGCAATGGTACTCTGTGTGGCCCAGTTCAAATAATATAAACATCCCTTTAGCGGTAGAAGTGACCAGGGGTGGGGGGGTGGAAGATTATGCTATAGTGCCTTGATTAAAATCACTACCAAAACTATATGAAAGTGGAGGAAGCATTCCCAAAGGAAGATGGGAAATAATTTTAAACAGACAAAATATATTTAGTGCAGTCCAATCTACATGGACTCTTCCAAAAATAATATAGCTCTGTGAAATAACCTTATAAACTCCAGAACAAGTAAGCTATGTAGGTATCAGAAGATTACAGAAAACCAGTCAAATTTCAAAAAATAGCAAAGGTAGGTATAGATTGCCTAACTCATTTAATCCATCAGGATGTGTGAGTTACTTGACAAGAAAGATTGATTTGTTCATTGCTATATTTCAGCACCCAGGACAGTACCTGACACGTTGTTGGTGTACAATAAATATTTACTAAATAAATTCCTGAAGGGAGAAAGAATGAATAAATAGTCCCATCACCAGATACAAATGTAGGTTCATGACCCAGGTTTATCTGATCAGAATATTATATCTCCTGGCTAGAGAGGTTCTTCAAGAATGGCCATGAGACCTATATCAAATGAATGATATGCTTCAGAGTAAATCTGTGACACTACAGGAAAAATAATACAAGTCAAAACAATGAGATCCGTGAAGAGGTCAGCTTGAGCAGTTATCCAACACAGATATGATGAGCAGCAGGATGACTCTAGCAACGTTCCCTCTCTTTTCCTTAAGCTGGTTGGAGCTGGTTTTCTTTTTTTCTAAAATTGAAAGGATTCTGAAGTCCCTGCTATTTCTTTCCAACAGAGCTAGTGCCTGCACTGCAACCAGAAATTGATAAGTATGTTGATTTTTTGATACTATAATTTGTTATAAATTTTATATTTTGCTAATTTAGAAAATGATATGTTAGTGTATGTGAATTCTAGTTGTTTTGCATGACTTACTTTTTTAAAAATTTATTTATTTAATTTAGGGGGAGAGAGAGAGAGAGAGAAGGTGGGAGAGGGACAGAGGGAGAAGGAGAGAGAGAATCTCAAGCAGACTCCCTGTTGAGTGTGGAGCCTGAGGTGAGGCTTGATCTCACAATCCTGAGATCATGACCTGAGCTGAAATCAAGAATCAAAGCCTTAACTGACTGAGCCATCCAGCCACCCCTTGTGTGACTTACTTGTTTATATCATTTAGTGATGGATCAACTGAGTCATTAGTAATGTCTTGAAAATTTGAGGTGACATCACAACATGGCCAAATAAGATGTTCTTGCTCATATCCCCCTCTCAACAACAACAATTTGGCATCCATCCATAGACAAATGTGCCTTTGTGGTAGTTATAGGATCCAGCACTATATGCCTACAGATTTGGGAGGAGTCTCTCCTACTCATGCATCAGGTAATATGCATACAGACCTCAATCCTGACTATGGCTGCAGTGGCCTATGAATCAGCTTCATCCCCTCCTGACCACAATATGAGAGCCCTTGGAAAACACTATCTTAGACAATCAGCCACAGATGAGAAAAACTTTGTCATAATCCAAACTTCTAGTAAAGAGGTTCTGACACAATGTTGGAGGGAAAAAGATGAATTTGGATGCACTGAAGAGGGTAAGAACAGTTTGACTTTACTCATATCACCCTTCCCATGAGCTCAGGGTCATGAGAAATTCTCAGTCCATGATTTCTCCCCAGGGGGAAAGTGAGAGTGTTTGAGTGAGTGCCTGGCTTCCCCAGGTGTGTGGGATATTGTCAAAGAGGTCCATTTATATCTCACCCTCTCCAGACTACCGAGTCATGAGCTGTGTGAATGAGGGGCAGAAGAAAGAGGCTGGATAAGTGGCCAATAAGATTCATGGAGGGTGAAAGAGACAAGGATCCTACTAGCTGTGTTGCAGACACAATCAAGAGGTCTGTCCAGGAAATAAGTCAGACAGAAAAAAACAAATACCAAATGATTTCACTTAGATGTGGAATCTAATAAACAAAGCAAATAAACAAAACCAGAAACAGAAACATAAAAACAGATAACAAACTGATGATTGTCAGAGGGGAAGAGAATAGAGGGCTGAGCAAAAGGGTGAAGGGCAGTGGGAGATAGAGGCTTCTAGTTACTAAGTAAATAAGTCATGGAGATAAAAATATAGTCAATGCTACTATAATAAGATTATATGGTGACCAATGATAGCTACACTCGTGGTGAGCCTAGCATAACAAATAGACTTATCCAACTACTATTTGTAGACCTAAAATTAATGTAACATTTTATGTCACCTATACTTCAATAATTTAAAAAAAGCCCACTCAGGAACCACTGGGAATGCATTGCATACAGATTTGCCAACTGGTCCACAGGCACTCCCAGTGTTCTGCACACTTACCCATACACCCTCTCTATACTGTGGTTGGCTCTCTGTGTGCCTTCCCAATGGTGGTTAGGGTGAGCTTTGGCAGACAACTAGTAAGAATACGTGGAAAGCTAGCCTGAATCTGTGGGTCAGTGAAAGACCACACTTGAGCATTACCCCACCTTTTCTTTCTTTTTTTTTTTTTAAGATTTATTTATTCTTTTGAGAGGGAGAGTGAGAGTGAGAGTGGGGGGAGGGGCAAAGGGAAAGGGAGAGAGAATCTCAAGCACACTTCCTGCTGAGCATGGAGCCTAATACAGAGCTTGATTTTAATACCCTGAGAGCATGACCTGAACTGAAATCAAGAGAGTCACCCAGGCACCCAGGGGCCCCTACTCCACCTTCGGAAAAAAACAAAAAGGAGGCTGTCAGCTACCTCACTGATATGTTTGCAGGATCAAGAAAACACACAGAAGGGGCGCCTGGGTGGCACAGCGGTTGAGCGTCTGCCTTCGGCTCAGGGCGTGATCCCGGCGTTATGGGATCGAGCCCCACATCAGGCTCCTCTGCTATGAGCCTGCTTCTTCCTCTCCCACTCCCCCTGCTTGTGTTCCCTCTCTCACTGGCTGTCTCTATCTCTGTCAAATAAATAAAAAAAATCTTTAAAAAAAAAAAAAAAAAGAAAAGAAAACACACAGAAGCTTAGGAATTTGACCACAAGAGGGAGCAAGCAGCTTGGAGCAGGCATAACCATAGGTGGTCTGAGAAAGCCTCAGAATCCCTAGCAGGGCTGATGGAAGGTATATCTCTCCCAAGGTCAGGAAAGACTGGAAGAGGTAACTGCTACTTGAAAGTGAAGACAGCAATGTAAGACTTGAAGAAACATGAAAAATCTAGAAAAAAACCCACCACTATGGGATAACAATAATCATACAGTAATCAACCCCAAAGACATGGAGATCTGTGATTTATCCAATAAAAATTCAAAATAGTAATTTTAAGGAACTTCTATGAGCTACAAGAAAACACAGAAAGACAATTCAGTGAAACCAGGAAAACAATACATACACACAAAAAAAATGAGTTTAAAAGGATTAAGAAGTTGTGGTCCATATATACAATGGAATATTACTCAGCTATCAGAAAGAACGAATTCTCAACTTTTTCTGCAACATGGACGGCACTGGAGGAGATAATGCTAAGTGAAATAAGTCAAGCAGAGAAAGACAATTATCATATGATTTCTCTCATCTATGGAACATAAGAACTAGGAAGATCGGTAGGGGAAGAAAGGGATAAAGAAAGGGGGGTAATCAGAAGGGGGAATGAAACATGAAAGACTATGGACTATGAGAAACAAACGGAGGGGCTCAGAGGGGAGAGGGGTGGGGGAATGGGATAGACTGGTGACGGATAGTAAGGAGGGCACGTATTGCATGGTGCACTGGGTGTTATACGCAACTAATGAATCATTGAACTTTACATCAGAAACTGGGGATGTACTGTATGGTGACTAACATAATATAATTAAAAAACATTAAAAAAACAAATAAATAAAAGGAGATAGAAATCATAAAAGAGAATCAAATGCTAATTATGGAGCTGAAGAATACAATAAATGAAATGAAAAATTCATTAGACAGCATCAACAGGAGAATGGATCAAGCAGAAGAAAGAATCTGTGAATCAGAAGACAGGATCTTTGAAATTACCCACTCAGGAAGAAGAAGAAAAGAAGAAGAAGAAATGAAAAACAGCAAAAAACCACTATGTGATCTATGGGATACCATCAAAAGAAACAACTTGCAAATCATTGAGGTCCCAGAAGAAAAGAGGGAAAAGGAAGCAGAAATCTTATATAAAAAATTAATGACCAGGGCACCTGGATGGCTCAGTTGCTTAAGCACTTGCCTTCAGCCCAGGTCATGACCCCAGGGTCCTAGGATCAAGCTCCCTGCTCAGTGGAGAACTTGCTTCTCCCTCTCCCTCCACTCCTCTCCCCTGCTCATGCTCTCTCTCTCCCTCTCACTCTCTCTCTCTCACTCATTCTCTATCTCAAATAAATAAAAATATCTTAAAAAATAATGACCAGGGAGTTCCTAAATCTGGGGAGGAATTTAGATATTCAAATTCATGAAGCTTAGTCACCAAAAAAGCTCAACTTAAAGAGATCCTCTCTGAGACACATTATAATAAAATTGTCACAAATCAAGACAAAGAGGGAATCTTAAAAGCAACAGGAGAAAATAAGTTCATAACTTACAAGGAGCCCCCACAGGAGTCTAAACAGATTCCTCATCAGAAACCTGACAATACAGGAGAGAGTGAAGTGATATATTCCAAGTGCTGGAAGGAAAGCAAAACAAAACAAAACAAAACAAAATGAAACAAAACACCTGCCAAACAAGAATACTCTACCCAGAAAAGCTGTCCTTTAGAAATGAAGGAGAGATAAAGACTTCCTTAGACAAAGAAAACCTGAGGGAATTCATCATTCCCAGATCGGTGAAATGAATTCTTCAAGGTGAAAGGAAAGAACACTGATTAGCAACATTAAAATATACAGCACACTGGTGAGCATAAGTATAAAGTCACATTCAGAATACTCTAATATTGTACTATGGTGGGATACAAACCACTTAACTCTAGCATAAAGATTAAAAATCAAAATTATTAAAAATAAATGTAACAACAAAAATTTGTTAACAGATACCCAAAATTAAAATAGGTATATTGTGACATCAAACATTTAAAAGGAGGGGAAATGAAAGAGTAGTTTTTGTATGGGATCAAAATTAGTTTGTTAGTAGCATAAAATAGATTGTAATATCTGTAAGATGTTTGATGTAAGCCTCATGGTTACTATAAAGCAAAAACCTATAGTAGATATAGAAAAAAACCAGAAGGGAATCAAAGCATAGTCTAATGGAAAACCATTACTTTACATAGGAATTCAACAAGAAAGGAAGAAAGAAAAAGGGAACTACAAAACAACCAGAAAGCCTTTAATAAGATGGCATTGGTAAGTCTCTATCTATCAATAATTATTCTGAACATAAATGAATTGAATTCTCCAATCAAAAGACGTATAATGGCCGAACGGATAAAGAAAAACAAGACCCAACTATATGCTGCCCATAGAGATTCATTAATGTAAAGGGGTGGAAAAAAAAAGAAGTATAAACCAAAAAAGAGCAGGAGTAGCTGTACTTTTTTCAAACAAAATGTACTTTAACTCAAAAGTGACCTTGTCAGAGGTCTCTATATAATGATAAAGGGGCTAATTCATGAGCAACAAAAACAGTAGTAAATATACATACACCCAACATTGGTGCACCTGAACGTATGAAGCAAATACTAACAGATCGAAAGTGAGAGACAGACAGAAATACAAATAGGGGACTTCAATATACCCTACTTACAATAATAGATGTAGCATCCAAACAGAAAATCAAGAAGAAAGTATTGGAATTTTAATAGCTTTAGACCAAATGGATCTAACTGACACATACAGAACATTTCAACCATCAGCAGAGAACACACATTCTTCTCAAGCCTACATGGAATATTCTTCAGAATAGATCATATGTTAAGTCATAAAACAAATTTTAGCAAATTTAAGAAGATTGAGATCACAGTATCTTTTCCAACCGCAATGGAATGAAACTAGAAATTAATAACAGGAGGAATACTGGAGAATTGACAATTTCATGGAAATTAAACAACACACTCTTGAACAACAAGTGGATCAAGAAGAAATAAAAAATATTAAAAATAACATCATGAAGCAAATGAAAATGGGAACAGAACATATCAAAACTTACGGGATGCAGCCAAAGCAGATGTAGGAGGGAAATTTATAATGATAAACAGAATAAGAAAAAAAGAAAGATCTGAAATAAACAACCTAACTCTATACCTTTAGTAACTAGAAAAAGAACAAACTCAGCCCTAATTTAACAGAAGGCAGGCAAAAAGAATGAACAAAGTAGAAATAAATGAAATGGAGACTGGGGGAAAAAAATACAGAACAAGTCAACAAAACTAAGAGGTTGTTTTTGTTTTTTTAAAGATTTATTTATTTATTTATTTATTTAACAGAGACAGCCATCGAGAGAGGGAACACAAGCAGGGGGAGTGGGAGAGGAAGAAGCAGGCTCCCAGGGGAGGAGCCCGATGCGAGGCTGCATCCCAGAGTGCCGGGATCAGGCCCTGAGCCAAAGGCAGATGCTTAACGACTGTGCCACCCAGGTGCCCCTAAGAGCTGGTTTTTTTTAAAAGATAAACAAAATTGACAAACCTTTAATTAGGCTAAGAATAAAAAAGATGATTCAATTAAATAAAATCAGAACTGAAAAAGGAAATACTACAACTGATACCACAGAAATACAAAGGATCATAAGAGTCTGTTATGAACAATTATGCACAAACAAATGGAGAAAGCTAGAAGAACTGGATAAATTCCTGTAAAACACAATCCACTAAGACTGGGTTATGAAGAATTAGAAAATATAAGCAGACCAATAACAGGTAAGAAAATGCATTAGTAACCAAAACCTTCAAACATAGAAAAGCCAGATGGTTTCACTGGTGAATTCTACCAAACTTTTAAAGAAGAACTAATACTACTCTTTCTTGAACTTTTCCAAAAAAATTGAGGAGGGGGAAACATTTCTTAACTCATTTTACAAGGCCAACATTACCCTGATACTAAAGCCAGATAATGACATTGTAAGCAAAAGAAACTATAGGCCAATATTCCTGATAAATAGAAATGCAAAAATTATTAAACCAAATACATTAGCAAGCAAAGTTTAACAGCACACTTAAAGGATCATATAGCAGATCAAGTGAGATTTAATGCAAGAATGGTTTAACATATATGAATAAATATTATACACCACATTAATAGAATGAAAGATAAAAATTGTATGATCATCTCAATAGGTGCAGAAAAAGCATTTGACAAAATAAAGTATATCTCTATCACCTATCTATCTATCTATTGTCTATCTATCATCTATCTATCATCTATCTATCTATCATCTATCTATCTATCTATCATCTATCTATCTATCATCATCTATCATCTATCCATCATCTATCTATCTATCTATCTATCTATCTATCTATCTATCATCTATCTATCATCTATCCATCATCTATCTATCTATTCATGATAAAAAAGACAAGAGCTAAAAACTGGCATTGATGTGGAGAAATGGTAAGTCTTCTACACTGTTGATAGGAATGTGAGTTGATGCAGCCACTGTGGGAAACAGTATGGAGGTTTCTCAAAAAAATTTAAAATAGAACTACCCTATGCTCAACAATTCCACTTCCACTGGGTATATACGCAAAGGAAATGAAATCAGGATCTCAAAGAGATGCCTGCTTTCCCATGTTCATTGCAGCATTATTCATAATAGCCAAGATATGGAAACAACCTTAGTGTCAGTTTATAGGTGAATGGATCAAGAAGATGTGGTATTTACAGACAATGGAATATTATTATTCAGCCGTGAGAAAGAAGAAGTCCTGTGTTTTACAACAACATGAATGAAACTTGAGGGCATTCTGCTAAATGAAATAAGTCAATGGAGAAAAGCAAATACTGTATGATAGAATTTATATACAGGATATAGCAAAGTAGAATTCATAGAAATGGGATAGAATGGTGAGGCATTGGAGGTGTGGGAAAATGTGGAGATGTTAGTCAAGGGTACAAAGTTCCAGTTATGAGATGAGTAAGTTCTGGAATTCTAATGTACAGCATGATGATTACAGCTAACAATACTCTTAGTACTTAAAAGTTGTTAAGAAATTGTTTCACCACAAAAGGAAATGGCAATTATGTGAGGTGATGAAGGTGTTAACTAAGCCTATTGTGGTAATAATTTTGCAATATATAAATGTATCCAATTTATTAAAAAAGAACATTTGAATGTACTCTTTATATAATATTACTGTCACCAATCTGTCATTTATGCTTGGAGCTAACACATCCCCCATCTCTTAATAGATCAGAGAATTTCAGATGGGAAAGATCTAAGAGTCAAGTTATATCCAATCATTTTACAGATTAGAACACTAAAATCAGGGAAATCTAATAATCCAGGTAGTAGATTAAAAGTCCTACATGGCTTATCTTATGTAAGCCTTGTCAAGATCCAAGCTAAATTTTAGTATTTACATACTCACAAATAGAAATTTAGCTGTGAAATTGAAACCAAATTAGCAGTCAGTGATGACTAAATATTTCATAGCAGGTGCAGCCCTTAAATTTATCTTGTCTCACATTCCAAATGATGCAACAAGTACAATATCTCCAACTATATTCTATCTACATAACCTAATACAAGTGAATGCAAATACCCAGTGTGAAAGGTCAAGATTAATACCAGGAAATCAGTGGTATGACTACTGTTAAGACATTGACCTAAGTGACAATAATAGCATCCAATCATAGTAGAGATAAGGCTTGACTTACTCATCTTGGTTAATTTGGTTCAAAGTTTAAAATGTGACCTAGCTTCTCCCCTTAGTGTCTATTTATGTGATCCTTCAGCTGCATGATTATATCACAGGCCCAAAACAGTACTTAGAAGCACAGACTGTAAATTATTAACCCAGAATATTTAAGGTTAGAGCACAAATTAGCATCTCAGCTAATTCATTTAAAAACAATGATTTAGAAAGACACCAAAGAATGAGAGTTAGAGTTCCATGTATTATATTAATTCATACATGGTTATAGCATCTTTATAGGTTCTAAGATCACACTTAGGAAGGTAACATAATATCTGATTATTAGAACTTAAATATATTGTTAGTTAACTCACAACAGCTCTATGAGGCAGATACAATAATTACCTCTGATTTACTTATGGAAACGGAGGTGAAGAAAAATAGTTCAAGGTCATTATTCACTGAGCTCCTCAGAATTATTATAGATTTACTAAGTTTTAGTATGATTAGAATTTACTATTGGCACTTAAAATTATTGTTTATTCATTTGTCAAATATATGTTAACCCTCTGCTATTCCAGATACTATTGTGGAACCAATATGCAGCTATAAACAACAAAATCCACAGATATGATTCATACCCTCACAGTCTTACTACCAAGGACAGGGAGACAATTAAAAAAAATTTTTTTAATTTTTAGTCTTGAAGTTCTTTTTTAAAATTATTTTTTAATTTTTAAGTTTTTATTTTAATTCCAGTTAATTAACATACAGTGTTATATTAGTTTCAAGTGTACAATATGGTAATTCAGCAGTTCCATACATCACCCTGTGCTCATCAGACAAGCGATCTCCTTTATCCCCATCACATATTTAACCCATCCTTCTCACCCCCTCCCATTTGGTAACCATCAGTTTGTTCTCTATAGTTAAGAGTCTGCTTCTTGATTTCTCTCTCGCTCCCTCTTCCTCTCTCTCTCTCTCTCATATTTTTTTCCCTTTGCTTGTATGTTTTGTTTCTTAAATTTCACATATGACTGAAATCATATGGTATTTGTCTTTCTTTCACTTATTTCACTGAGCATTTTACTCCCAAGATCTACCCATGACATTGCAAATGGCAAGATTTTTATATATATCTTCTTTATCCATCCATCAATCAGTGGACACTTGGGCTGCTTCTGTATCCTGGCTATTGTAGATAATGCTGCTATAAACCTATGGGTGCATGTGTCCCTTTGATTTAGTGTTCCTGTATTCTTTGGGTAAATACGCAGTAGTGAGACTGCTGGGTCATAAGGTAGTTCTATTTTTAACTTTTCGAGGAACCTCCATACTATTTTCCAGAGTGATTACAACATTTTGCATTCCCACTAATAGTGCACAAGTGTTCCTTTTTCTCCACATCCTTGCCAACACCTGCTGTTTCCTCTGTTGTTGACTTTAGCCATTCTGATAGGTGTAAGATGATATCTCATTGTAGTTTTGATTTGCATTTCTCTGATGATGAGTGATGTTGAGCATCTTTTCATGTGTCTGTGGACCAACTGTATGTCTTCTTTGGAGAAATGTGTGTTCATGTCTTCTGCTCATTTTTTTTAATCAGATTATCTGTTTTTGGGTTTTGAGTTGTATAAGTTCTCTATATATTTTGGATACTAACCCTTTATTGGCTATGTCATTTGCAAATATCTTCTCCCATTGTATAGGTTGCCTTTTATTTTTGATTATTTCCTTTGCTGTGCAGAAGCTTTTTGTTTTGATGTAGTCCCAATAGTTTATTTTTGCTTTTGTTTCCCTTGCCTCAAGAGACATATCTAGAAAGAAGTTGCTACAGCTGATGTCAGAGTGGTTACTGCCTGTGTTCTCTAAAATTTGGATGAAACGTTTACTGTCTCACATTTAGGACTTTCATCCAATTTTAACTTATTTTTGTGTATGATGTAAGAAAGTGGTCCAGTTTTATTCTTTTGCATGTTGCTGTCCAGTTTTCCCAACACCATTTGTTGAAGAGGCTGTCTTTTTACCATTGGTGTTCTTTCTTGCTTTGTGGAAGATTAATTGTCTACATAATTTTGGGTTAATTTAAGGATTTTCTATTCTGTTCTATTGATCTGTGTGTCTATTTTTGTGCCAGTATGATACTTTTTTGATTATTACAACTTTGTAATATAATTTGAAGTCCAGAATTGTGATGCTGCTAGCTTTGCCTTTTTTTTTTTTTTCCCAATATTGCTTTGACTATTCAGGGTCTTCTAAGGTCCCATGCAAGTTTTAGGATTGTTTATTCTAGTTCTGTGAAAAATATTTTTGATATTTTGATAGGGATTGCATTAAATGCATAGCTTGCTTTAGGCAGTATAGACTTTTTAACAATATTTGTTCTTCCAGTCCATGAGCATAGAATGCCTTTCCATTTCTTTGTGTCCTCTTCAATTTCTTCCATCAGTGTTTTATACTTTTCAGAGTACAGGTCTTTCACCTCTTTGGTTTGGTTTATTCCTTATTTCTTATTGCTTTGGGTGCAATTATAAATGTGATTTTTTTTTAATTTCTCTCTCTGGTGCTTCATTATTGGTGTATAAAAACGCAACAAGGGTGCCTTGGTGGTTCAGTCAGTTATGCATCTGCCTTTGGCTCAAGTCATGATCTCAGTGTCCTGGGATTGAGCCCCACATCGTGCTCATTGCTCAGCAAGGAGTCTGCTTTTCTTTCTCGCTGTGTCCCTCCTCCCTCTACCCCTCCTCCCCTTGCTCATGCTCTTTCTCTCAAATAAATAAATAAAATCTTTTTTTAAAAAAAGAAAGAAATGCAACAGATTTCTGTACATTAGTTTTATATCCTGTGACTTTACTGAATTTGTTTATCAGTTCTAGAAACTTTTTGGTGGTATCTTTGGATTTTCTATATATAGTATCATGTCATCTGCAAATTGTGAAAGTTTTACTTCTTCCTTACCAGTTTGAATGCCTTTTCTTTCTTTTATTGTCTAATTGCTAAGGCTAAGACTTCCAGTACTATGTTGAATAAAAGCGATAAGAGTGGACATCCTTGTCTTGTTCCTGACTTTAGGTGAAAAGCTCTCAGTTTTTCTCCATTAAGTATGATGTTAGCTGTGGATTTTTCATATATGTCCTTTATTATGTTGAGATATATTGCTCTAAATCTACTTTGTTGAGAGTTTTTATAATGAATGGATGTACTTTGTTCAGGTGCTTTTTCTGCATCTATTGAAATGGTTATATGGTTCTTATCCTTTCTTTTATTGATGTGGTGCATCATACTGGTTGGTTTGTGAACATTCAACCACCCTGGCAACTCAGGAGTAAACATTACTTGATTGTGGTGAATGCATTTTTTAATGTATGTTGAATTCAGCTTGCTAGAATTTTGTCGAGAATTTTTGCATCTATGTTCATCAGGGATATTGGCCCATAGTTTTCTTTTTTAGCAGACTCTACCTGGTTTTGGTATGAGGGTAAGTCTGGTCTCATAAAATGAATTTAGAAATTTTCCTTCCTTTTCTATTTTTTGGAATTGTTTAAGAAAAAAAGTAAAATTCTTCGAAAGTTTGGTAGAATTTACCTGTAAAGCCATCTGGTCTTGGACTTTTGATTTTTGGGAGTTTTTTGATAACTGACTCAATTTCTTTGCTGGTTATCAGTCTGTTCAAATTTTCTATTTCTTCCTGTTTCAATTTATATGTTTCTAGCTATTTATCCATTTAATCTAGGTTGTCTGAATTGTTGGCATACAGTTTTTCATAGCATTTCCTTAAAATTGTATTTCTGTGGTGTTGGTTGTTATTTCTCCTGTCTCATCTGTGATTTTATTTATTTAACTCCTTTCACTTTTTTCCTTGCTAAGTCTGGCTAGAAGTTTATCAATTTTATTGATTTTTTCAAAGAACCAGCTCCTGGTTTGAAGAAGTTCTTGAAGAACTAAATTGATTAAAGTAATGGAACAAAGAGTGATGGGTGGTGAATGGGATGATAATGTACTTTAGATAAGGTGGTCCAAAAATCTTCTCTAATGAAGCAACAGTTTAGTTGATACTTCAAGGTGGTAAACACCCAGTTATAACAAAATACAAGGGAGGAGCATTTTAAACAGAGTATGGCAAGTGAAAATTTTATTTGGACATGAGTTTGGCATGATCAAAGTATAAAATGAAGCCAAAGATCTTGAAATGGACAAAAGAGGGGATGAGATTGGAGAACTACATAGGGGCCTCAGAGGCCAAGGTAAGGGTTTCTAACTACAGCAGACAAGTGCTAGAGAATTTTAAACATTTGCATGGTATTTGCATAATCTTATTTAATTTTAAAAGATGATTTGGCTTGCATTGTAGAGAATGAAATCTAGGAGAAATGGACAGAAATAAAAACAAGGTGACTGGTGGAGAGATGTTGTAGTAGTCCAGATAAAAGATGGTAGACAAGATTTGTCAGTAGTGAAAACCTTCAAACTGCTTAGTTACTGTTAGCTCTCCTTCCTTCCTGCAAGGCTGATTCCAGCCTCCTGTTTCTTTTCTTTTCTTTTTAAGATTCATTTATTTATTTGAGAGAAAAAGAGAGACATTGACAGTGACCACACGAGTGGGGGGAGGGGCAGAGGGAAAGAAAAGCAGACTAACTGCTGAGTGTGGATTGTGACATGCAGCTCAGTCCCATGACCCATGAGATCATGACTTGAGCTGAAACTGAGAGCTGAATGCTTAACCAACGGAGCTGCCCAGGTCCCCCAGCCTTCTGTTTCTATCAGCCAATGTTTGGGATTCTCGTCTAAACTTTAAGATCCATCAGAACCCAACAACTTGGCCTAGACTTAAGGATGGAAATTGTTATGACTCTACTACCCTATTACACCACCAACATCAACCGGAAATATGCCATATAGATTCTTGTGTACTGGACAACATAGAATAGAATTTATGGTCACATTTTATTCTGAAAAATCTTCAGTTGAGTCAGTTCACCAATATGTAACCAATAATCCCAGATTCCTCTGCATTCTTACTGCCCCAAAAGCAGAATTCCTGGCATGTCACATCTATTTTTGTGATGTTCTTCCATCAAAATGAGAAGTACCCAGACTAACAGAGGTGATAATTCTTTTATATTCTTCATCTGTCTCACATCTTATCGTATATTCCATTCCTGATACTATAGAATTTGGGATGCAGACACATGAGAGAACATTCAGAAAAGAGCAGGTAGAATGCCATGGAAGCTTAAATCCACCCACAGAGGATCCATTAAAGGAAATTTAACTCTTCATCCAGGAGAATAGGAGGCATGAACAAGAATTAAATAGTTTTTAAATATTGGTGAGATCTCTAGAACTTTGTATGGGTTTCAGAGTTTATAAGTGTACATGGGAGACAGATTTTATTTCAAATTGAGGAATTGTTTTTTTGGCCAAAGACTGTAATCATTCCTCAATAGACATTTATTTTTTGCATCCCCAGAAAAATTCCTTCCAACTTTTAATAATGACACCTTGTTGGTATTTAGGAAAAAATAACAAAGCAAAAGAAAACATCCTAAATATATCTGATTTAAGTGCAAAACACAATTCATTTTCATCTCATGGCCTCAAAGATGGGCATGGTACTGATGGATATATGATCAATCAGATTAGCCTGCCCTCCAAATGACAGTGATTGTTTCAGAGGTGGGCATAGTACCCAAGCCATGCAAAAATGACTCAATTCCGGGATAGTTATTTGAACTGAGATCTCTTTCCTCCAGAGTTGCTGAATGAGGAAAACAGAAGCTTAGAAATTCCAAAGGCCCCAATGTGGAGAGAGATCGTGTCTAAGAATAAAGCATACATTGAAGAAAAGAGTATGCTATATGAGTCATTAAATTCCCATGTTACTTAAGCCATTTTGAATTTGATTTTTGTTACTGGCAAACAAAAATGACTTGATTACTTCAGGACAGTGCCTATATCCAACAGATATAGAATAAATATATGCAATTTGTTTCTTTCCAAAAGATTGCAGTACATTCAAGAAAACATAACTAGTTTGCATGAAAAATAAACAATATGATGGTGCAGTATATAATTAATGACTGAATTGATGGCTTATAACATGAGTTCTGTGACTATTAATACATGTAATAGTCCATTAGAAGCAAGCTCTTACATGCTCTTATAAGTAGTGGCTTTGATATGTTGCGTAATCTTCTATTTTTCCATTTTCCCATCAATGAAATGAGAAATAAGATAGCATCTATCTTATAAAATTGCTCAAAGGTTAACTGAATAATATATAAAGCATACGACACCATGCTGGCAAATAATTAGTGCTCAATAAGGTTAAAACTACAATTGTAATTGTTGTTGCAGCTGTTTTGTCATTAGTATCATTATCCCTGTGGTAGGCAGCTTGTGACATGGCTTCTAATGATTCCCACGTCTTGGTATTCATATCTTTGTATAATTTCCTCCTCTTGAGTATTGACTGTATCTAGTGGCTTGCTTCTAATAAATAGAAAACAGAAAAGGTGATGGAATATGTTGGGATACACAAGACCATGACTTCTATCTTGCTGGCATTCTCTGTCTTGCTGCTACTTTCTCCCCTCCCACTTGCTTGCTCTGAAGAAAACAGCTACCGCGCTTTAAGATGCTCTGTAGAGAGACCCAGATGGCAAGGTGACCAACAGCTGTGAGGAAGCAAATTCTATTGATAACTATGACTGTGAGCTTAGAAGCGGATCCTCCCCAGTCAAGCCTTTAGAAGAGAATGCAAGCTTAGCTGATACTTTGATAGCAAACTGTGCCTGCATTTCTGATCCGCAGAAATTGTGATATAATAATTATTTTGTTTTAAGTCATTAGGTTTTCATGTAATTTCGTATGCAGAAAGGGATAACTTATATAGTCACCACTGTAAACAAGAAATACTCACTAGTGATCCCACATTCCTGGAATGTCTTCTTAAGAGTAGGGACTTTGAGGGGCGCCTGGGTGGCACAGCGGTTAAGCGTCTGCCTTCGGCTCAGGGCGTGATCCCGGCATTATGGGATCGAGCCCCACATCGGGCTCCTCTGCTGTGAGCCTGCTTCTTCCTCTCCCACTCCCTCTGCTTGTGTTCCCTCTCTCTCTGGCTGTCTCTATCTCTGTCAAATAAATAAATAAAATCTTTAAAAAAAAAAAAAAGAGTAGGGACTTTGAAAAACAGGTAAGAGTGGGATAGACCTAAGAGGTGATCCCAGAGTGTGAGGTTATTTAAGGTGACAGAATAACATGGGCTAAAGTATCAACAATAGAATACTGAGTATCTAAGAATCATGGAGATAAACCCAAATAGGACTGAAATAGGTTTGGAGTAAGTTCAATTAGATGAATGGAGAAAAAATATCAAGGTCACTAAAATTCAGACTTTTCCACTAGGCTTATTAGATATTTGATAGCAGCATAAGATTTTGCCTTAATAATCTCTAAAGTGCCTAAAATCGTGCCTGTCAGAAAATATTCAATAAAAAATATTTGCATGAGAAATAAATGGGAATAGAGTGACTTACTTGGGATTGGGAATCTCCGGAGGATTTTAAACTCAGAAGTGGCAAGCTATTTGGGTGGACATCTGTGCCACGGAATCTAGAAAGAAAAACTGCTGTCATTGAGATCAGTGCTAATCCACCTGTGAAGACCCATGAACACAGACTAGAAAGAGGGAGAGGAGTAGGGATAGAAGATACCCACAAACAAGAAGAGGTCCCCCAGAAAGTCTCAGGTAACCAAGCTGTATTCAGAATGCCAAATCCTTAGGGCTATCAGTACAAATCATTGATTGATTGATGTATCATGTCTTCTTCCTCACTAGGAATGAACCGAACTAGGAATTCTTAACCCATTATACATCATATCTTTATGCTTGTGTCCCATTATGTACAGCAGTATTTTCCACTACTATCCGTCTATCCATCTGCGCACCTATTGTCCATCTGTAACTGAAAGAGCTAGAAATCTATAGGGATTTCTATAGAAATCTGAGGTGCCTTTTAGAGGTATATAAGGTCACATGCCAAGAGCAGTATTTGCAGAGAGAAGGACAATCATGAAAATGAATTCCCAAATGCTCATGTTTCCTATTGTTCCACCTACCGACGTCTTATTTGATTGTTGCAGTATTTAATATCAAGCCTCATAAATCTAGTGAAGAAGTGAAGTAAATCAAAATTACTGAATCTAAGAATCAGCCCACTATGTTTTGTCATTGAGTAACATAGTGTAAAGTTCTGAGTAAATTAAAAATAAATTAAACGTGCATTTATACACAGTATCTCTACCCAAATGAACTTTACAATCTGAGTATAAAAAACAAAAATGCATAATTAGTCATATAAATAAGTGAAGAGCCATTATATGATGGAAACACTCTAAATGCGTAGCATAAAATAATGAGAGTGATTTTACTGTGTCAATATTTAATGGAATATTGATTTATATGTAAAAACCCTACCTATTCACATATTAAAATAAAATTAAAATATTTGAAAGACTTTTTCTAAGACAACCATTTTTCTTTCTCACCTGTTTTTTGTTTGCAGTTTTAATGTTTGTCATGTCTTTTCCTCTGTTTTGTTACTAGAAACTATCAGACAGTCTGTTAAAAAATGAATAAATTAATGGCACATGGAAAAATAATTAATAGCAATGTGACAATGAAATAGAAATCACCTGATCTACAAAAAAGTAAACTGTCTATATGATATTCTTGAGAAAACTGAATCAAGTAACATTTGGGATTTATGCCCATATGAGAGGTCATCTTTAGGTGAAAGAACAATCAAGCCATTTCAGGTTGTACCTTTTTTCAGGTACATGTCTCATTCAAATACAACATGTTTGCAGAAAAGTACATGCATTGTAAGTGTAGAGTTCAATAAATTTTTATAAATTGAACCCAACTGTGCAGTCAAAACCCAGATCAAAAAGCAGAATATTGCTAGCACCCCATAAAGCCCCTAATAGCCTCCAAGGCACTTCTGCTCTTCTGAAGCATAAACACTCTATTCATTTCTGAAATCATTAACAACATATGCCTATTTTGTAAGTGGTAATTAAATGTTTGTTGAAATAATTTTTATTTTTATCTATGTTGTATGAAGTTGTAGTCATTTGTTTAAGTAGTGATATTACAATAAATGAATGTGTTAATATAATAAAATGTGTTTATTCATTTGACTCCAGATGCATTTGGGTTGATTTCCCATTTTGGGCTATCACAAATGATGTTGCTATAAGCCAATTGCTATCAAATGAAATTTGAATGTATAAATATGAAATTTGGATATATATACATAGAGAGAGAGAGGGAGAGAATTAGACAAGGCACTGTGCACAGTGAGGAATTCTTCAGATGAATGATTTCATGTCATATTCAATAAGACAGGTTGTGATAGTTACTATTATTATACTCATTCTTGATCTATAGGAATTGAGGTTTGGGAAGTTTCAGTAACTTGCCCAGGAAGACAGCTAGTAAGTGGGAGAGGTAGGATTTATGATTCAACAAATAAAATCTCTACCATGTGCCAGAATTTCTTGTAGAAGCAATAGAAATAGCAATAAAAAAAACAGATCGTAAGTCCTGTCCCCCATTTTAGTTGGTTTTGGGGAGCAGATAATAAGATACGTCAGATGTTAGCTCGTGAGAAGATAAGTGTAAAGAGGAAGATAAAGTAGTAAGGAAAATAAGGAGTGGGAAGGCTTTCTAATTGCAGAGCCCATGCTGTTTATGCCATACTAAACCAATAAATATACATTTATAATATTCTAATAATGATTTCCTAAAAACACTGTGCATCACTTTTTTTCTTCCTTCCTTCCTTCTTTTTTTTTTTTTTGTAAACAATCTACTGGCCAATATTAGTGAATAGATCATTAAACAAAATGAAATGAAAGAAAGCAAACAAACAAAAGTTTATAGCACTGGATATAATTGCAAGATCTTCAAAGACTGATTATGAGTAACTAGCAAAACCATTTGCACTTCTTTCTTATAAACAGTGGTTGAAAAATCATACCTAGATAAACACTGTTAGTTAATGACAAAATTAGAGATAACACACTAGAAAGGATTCAATTATTAGCACCTGCCAATTTTATTTAACCTTTATTCTAAGGAATAATTTATTCATAGATTCAAACATTAAATGATATAAACTTATTTTAAAATATTTTATATACTATATTGAGGTTAATGGGTCATATGGGCATCATTGCTATTTGTTTTTCTTTACCTTAAGAGAGCTGGATAAAATAGTCTGACAAGAGATTTTTGCCTCTGATCTGACACATAGCTCTTGCAAGATCCTACCATGACACATATAGTGACTATAAATTTTGAAAAATTATAAACAAACAAACATAGAAATATAACAAGAGCAACTACTTTTCTTTAACATGTAATCAACTTGGTTGGATTCAAACTGCAAATTATCTTTCTTGGCTGGCAACTCAGCCTCAGAGTTTTTGTATATTTTAGAATAGGTTCCACATTTGAGGGTTTAGAGGTCAGCCTGAAATTGGGAAGAGTTTATATACAACATTTGAAGTTCTTCTTTGCTTCAGTCCTTTCTGGGACTCTTCCCAACAACTTACCAATACCTATAGTTTTCCAAATCTTTTTCCTACAGTTCTTCAGGCCAGAAAGTCTTGACTTTCTATCAGGATTTTAGATTACCCATGTGTAGATTTTACCTGCCCCTGGGTTAAAAGTCATAAAAACTAGTGACTCAAATATGCCTCTTGCTTCTTCTGGACTTCAATTTCCATCTAGAAATGGTGTGCTTTGTTTCATTCTCCAATGCCTTTGGATTTGTTGTTGTTGTTATAAAGACAAAATATTTGGTAAGAATTGACACCTGTACAATGTTGAGTCTTCCAATATGTGGACACAATATGACTTTCCACTAATTGATATCTTTTTTGATATTGTCATCAGTGTTTTGCAGTTATATAGATTTCCATTATCACATTTTCATGCAATTGTAAATGATATGGCATTTTTAATTTTGGTATCAATGTGTTCATTGCTATAGAAATACAATTGATGTGTTTCTTTCATATCCTGTAATGTTGCTGATGTCACTTATTCTAGGAGTATTTTTTATTTGCTTGTTTGTTTTGCAAATTGTTAGGATTTTCTGCAGATGATTATGTCAATTAAAAACATGGAAAGTTTTATTTCTTCTTTTATGTTCTGTGTGCTTTTTATTTCCTTTTCTTGCCTTAATGTGTTGGATAGAACTTTTAGCACTATGTCAATTAAGAGTAACAAAAGTGAACATCCTTGCCTTTTTCACAGTCTGAACAAGAAAACATTCAGTCTTCCACCATTAATTATGTTGATAGCTATAGATTTTTATGGGTACTCTTTATCAAATTGAGGAAGTTTCTATTCCTATCTAAGTGTTTTTAATCATTTATGGGTTTTTAAAATTTGTCAAATGCTTTTTTATGCATCAACTGATACGATCATGGAATTTGTCTTCTTGCCTGTTAATCTGATGGTTTGTATTGGTTGCTTTATGAATATTGAACAAGATTTGGAATAAACTATCTATTGAGATGCATCATTTTAAAAAAGTGTTCTGCTATTGTAATGGATTATAAATTCACTATGGTCATAATATACTGTACTTTTTTTCTATATTGCTGAATTTATTTTGATAATATTGTATTATAGAATATTATATCTATGTTTTTGAGATAGATTGTCCTGTAAATTTTTGCTTTGAAAATTCTTTGGATGTCAGATACTGTTGTCAAGGTTGTACTGGCCTTATAAAATAAGTTGGAAACTATTCCATCTAGTTCTATCTTTTGGAAGAATTTGTATGTGTTTGTTGTTATTTCTTTCTGATGTGTTTGGCAGAATACCCTGGTGAGTTCTTTTCTATACTGGTAATTTGTGTTTTAGGAACTTGCCATTTTGTCTTGATTTTCATTTTTATTGCTTTAAAGTTGATCACAATAACTTTGTGTATCTTTTAAATGCCTGTGGTATTAATAGTGATGTTACTCTTTTCAGTCCTGGCTACTTGATGTCTCTCTCTCTCCAATAATTGATATTAGAAGTATCATATCAATTATAATAGTCTTTTGGAAGTGCTAAATCTTTGGTTTTGTTGGTTCACTATATTGTACTTATTCTCTATTTCATTATTTTCCACACTGTCTTACTTTTCTTTCTACTTTATTTGGACTTAATTTAATGTTAATATTATAATTTCTTAAAAAGAATTATTAAATAATTTTTTTTCCTCCTTTTGTATCTAATAAGCTAATTTATGGCAAAAATTTCTCTATAAGCACAACTATGCTGCATCTCACATGTTGACATATATAATAGTTTTATTCATATTAAGTTCAATATATTTTCTAATTTCAGTGCAACTGATTTTCTGAAGTATTATTTCTTTATTTAGAAGTGTGTTCCTTAATTTCCAAAGATATGGAGACTTTTAAGGTATTTTTTGTTTTGATTTCCAGATTAATTCTGCTCTGACATAGGAATTAACTATGCATTATTTGAATCTTATGACATGTTGAGACTAGCTTTATTGCTAGTAAGTGATCAGTTTTGTTAAATATTTCATGGTCACCTCTTTTAAAAAGTTATTCTGTAAGTATTAGGTTTAGTATTTTTTAAAAAATATTTTATTTATTTATTTGAGAGAGAGAGAGAAGAGAAAGAGCACAAGCAGAGGGAGAAGGAGAAGCAGACTTTCCGCTGAGCAGGGAACCGAACGTGGGGCTCAATCCCTGGACCCTGGGATCATGACCTGAGCTGAAGGCAGACACTTAACCCACTAAGCCACCAGGTGCCTAAGATTCAGTATTTTTATATGTTAATTAAGCCAAGTCTGGAACTCTGTTGTTCAGATCACCTACATGCTTCCTACCTTTTTAATCTGCTTCTTCTATCAATTACTAAGAGATTATTAAAATCTCACAATTTTTAAAAGTTTGATGATTCTTTTCTTTTAGCTTTGTCAACTTTTTCTTTAATTAGGTTTAAGTTATATGTGTGTATACATTTCATTGCTAAGTGTTTTGCTGGGTGACCGTTTACTGTTATAAAATATGTCTCTTGTTTCTATTAATTACTATTGCCTTAAAGTATTTGTTTGACATTCATTTGGCAGTTTCTTCTTGTATTGTTCATATGGCATAGATTCATGGTGTTCACCCTTTTAATTTCACCATTTTGGTTTCAATATATCTATAAAAATGGAATGTGATGTTGAAAAATATAGATACAAAGTGGGTGGTCAATTCTTCCTTACTAATACACTCAATCTTTCTGCTATAATAGTGTTGCCTGATTATAATCAATTAATTCATGAATCTCTGGGTACTTGTGTAGAGGAGAAGTGCTTTGTTGGCAAATGCCCAACTTATACAAGCCGAATCAGTGATCCAAATGTTTCATGAATAAATCCTTATTGCCAAAGCCTCTCTTTCTTTCTCTCCCTCTCTCTCTCTCTCACACACACAGTGTAACCTGATTAAAGGAATTGGATATCTAAATTTTGAAGAATATAACAAAATTTACATTAAATGAGATAAATGTTAAATGTTACACTTATGTACAAGGAGCCTCAGCTTGTCTCTTTTCTAAATGAAAAGGATGCAGAGAGGGAAATTTAAAAAGTTGAGACATTCACCAAAGAAAAACTATAAAGAAAAAAACAAACAAAGGTACATAAAATGAGCATAAGAAGCAGTAAGTAAAATAAAACAATGCAGTCAGTGAACTGAGGAAAAAGAGGAAGGTTCAGTATTTCTCTACTTTCAAGAGAAAAGAAAGAGGAAATAAAAATAATGAACAAAAGATAACAATGGACAATAGAGAACAGAATTTAAGTTTTATAGTTCATTGCTCTTCATAGAGAAGAAACCAGAAGTAAGAATATAGGGGCATCAACCAAATATGTAATAGAAAAATACTTTTCTTGAATGAACAAAAATATTTTCTGAATATTTGAAGACTTCCTTGAGGATCCAGCAAAATTAATGAAAAATATGCCAATATGTGGTAAATTTTGGAGATTTTTTTAGTTCATAGGACAAAGAAAGGTTATACATATTCACTTAAAAGAAAAAAAATATTAGAAGTAGTTATTGACAAGGAGCAAAGTTTAGATCTTTAGATCATTAAACACCAGGTAGTGGTAACAGTGATGGGGGAGGGAGGGATTCCCTCTGAATTCTTTGTGTCCAAGATGTTCTTTAAATGTGAAAGCAATAGGAAGATATTCAAAAGGATAGGGGTACACAGAGCTTACTTACCCACACAAATTTTCTGGAAAAAAAAAAAAGAACTGAATATATATTCAGCAAGCCAAGGGATGTATCAAATTAATATTCATATCAAATAAACCTCCAAAATGATTAAATTTTGCTATAAAAAGAATGGAAGTAAGCGATTGAAAAAAATGACACCCAGAATGAATTGCTTTTTTTTTGTTTTGCTTTTTCAAGTTTTTATTTAAATCTCGTTCAGTTAGGGGCACCTGGGTGGCAGCGTTGTTAAGCGTCTGCCTACGGCTCAGGGCGTGATCCCAGCGTTATGGGATCAAGCCCCACATCAGGCTCCTCCGCTATGAGCCTGCTTCTTCCTTTCCCACTCCCTCTGCTTGTGTTCCCTCTCTCACTGTCTCTATATCTGTCAAATAAATAAATAAAAAATCTTTAAAAAAAATAAATCTCGTTTAGTTAACATACAGTGTAATATTAGTTTCAGGAGTAGAATTTAATGATTCATCACTTATTTATAACACCCAGTGCTCATCACGTACAACACCTAGTGCCCTCCTTAACACCCATCACCCATTTAACCTATCCCCCTTCCCACCTCCCCTCCAGAAACCCTCAGTTTGTTCACTATAATTAAGAGTCTGTTTCATGGTTTCTCTCTCACTCTTTTCCCCCCATGTTCATCTATTTTGTTTCAGAAATTCCACGAGTGAAATCATATGATATTTGTCTTTCTCTGACTGACTTATTTCACTTAGCATAATACACTCCATCCATGTCATTACAAATGGCAAGATTTCATTCTTTTTGTGGTTGAGTAATATTCTATTGCATATATACACCATGACTTCTTTATCCATTCATCAGTCGATGGACATCTGGGCTCTTTCTATAATTTGACTATTGTTGATAACGTTGCTATAAATATCAGGGTGCATGTGTCCCTTCAAATCAGTATTTTTGTATAATCTGGGTAAATACCAAGTAGTGAAATTGCTGAATCCTAGGTTAATTCTATTTTTAACTTTTTGGGGAATCTCCATACTGTTTTCCAGACTGGCTGCACCAGTTTACAACCCACCAACAGTATAAGACACCCAGAATGAGTATAAAGTGACAGCAGCAAATGTTCACAATGCTATATATAAATGTCAAGTTGACTTCATGTTAAAAAAGATGAAATTGTTAAAGACATTACTATTATAGTTAATAATAGCACTATATATTTCAAGCCTGAAAATGTGGAGGAAACAAGATGTCAATTTTCTGGATATATCTAGAGGCATTACATTCAGTTGTGACATTTAAATCAACATAAGATCAACTATTGACTTTACTATCTTAGAGATAGGTATTAGTAAGTATAAAAACAAGTTCTCAAATGATGAGAGTAGGCTGACCATCCAGAGAGGATACGTACAGTGAAATGTGAAGAGGTTTGGAAAAAGAGCTGTGGAACCAATTACCCATGATGTTCAGGCATGTAGGAAAAGCATGAGGGTTCTGAGACACAGGCAATGAGCAGAGACTATGGAATTAGATATTCTAAGGAGTTTGCAGAAGGTAATTGGTGGGAATAGGGAAATGCAGCAATAGTAAAGTTGAAGATTGTTATCATAGCTTAGAAACTTGGTTTTTGGATTTTGACCTCATGACCAGGACCAGGGTTTACATTAAGAAGTGCCTTTCTCAAGTGTTGTAGAAGTGAAGATCACTGGACTAAATACAGACTTCAAAGAACTCTGGATATGAAAGGAATGAGGGTAATGTATTAGCATGGGAAGAAGGATTCTTACTTGAGTTTAATATTATAATAATCTTGTCTTTGTTTCTTCAACTCAAAATGGGTAAAATTAATATTCTCATACATTCTTGTGAGAATTAGATGGTCTGTTACAAGTATGTAACAAGTATTTAATAAATGCTGGGGTTTTTTTACTGTTATTTGCTGAATAGTATAGTTGTCAGATGCTTGTTTTTCTTCTGATGCCCTTGCATAATGGATTTCCTCTCATTTGCAGCTCTAGAGTATGAGTTTTTAACTAGGCAAAGCCAGGAATAAAGAAGCTGAGTGATCACGTACTATAATACAAATTACAGTGGAGGAACAAAAAGGACCATTATAAGGGCAAAAATTTGAACATACCGCACTTCCATTGGTTTTTGTTGTCTCTCTCCTCTTCCACTTACTGAAACAGTTTTCCCTATGTTTTTCATAAATTAGGAGTCTCCCAGTCTCCAGCATTATTTTTTTGTTATCATCCAACAGCCTCTTTTTGGGTGACCTCGTTCATTTGCATGGCTTAATTATCATCTATGTGTTGTTGACTCAAAATATGTATTCTTGCCCAATTTCCCTCCAGTGCCTGAAACCTCATCATCTCCAGGCCAGCTTGATATCTCTACCTCCATATCCCACAAAATTATCTCCATCTCCAATTTTGCTTCTTTCCTGTTTCCAAGTCAGAAGCCTGGGAATAATCCAAAAATCATCTCCACCCATAATTACCTATAAGTACCAAAAAAGTCCTTTTTTAGATTAAAAAAATTATTATGAATGCAAGCATATAATTAAAATCCAAACTGTAGTAGAACTTAAAATAATAAGAAACATTACATTTATCCCAGTTCTTCTAGAGGGTTGAGGAAGGGACTCTGGAAAACCTTTCAATGGTTATTTTCATTTTTTTCTTTTCTATGGCTATGAATAACAAACTTGTAGCTCCATTTCTTTTATGTTAAAATGAGTACATATTCTATTGCTTTCTAATATGAAAGATTAGGATTTAGCGATTTATACTACTAGCCTCTCTTTCCTTTCTATTATAGGTATAAACATTATTGTCAGCTTTTCCACTTATCATTTCTGTTACTAAAGAGTAAAATTAATTCTCCTTTTCTTATTCAATAAGACTTTTTCAGTTGTTCTTTTCTAAGAAGATGAATGCTTTAACATACTTTTCACCTCTTCTCATCTTCCAATCTCAAATGCTACATCTCCATCTTTACTTTTACATAATAAGGCTGATAATATTTGCATTATTAATATATTATTAATATTTATTAATTTTATTAATAATGTAATAATTACATTTTAATATGCTATTGATAATATTTACATTCTGTTCAGTACATATAATTAGGCTTTATGAGATTTATCAACAAGTTGATTCTAAAAGTTGAGAACCATTCCATAATTATTATGATTATTCATAAGTGTTTATTGTAGAGACAAGCAGATCCAAGGTCACAACCTTGTGCCACTCAAAACAGTATATTACTAGAGTCAACAGAATGGATTCAAAATTTTTATACGTCATCAATTATTCTGATAATACTCTCAGGTTTCTTTTAAGGGCTCATAATTCATCTGCCATCAACTTCCCTTATTTTCCCAAATTCTTCCTCCTAGAATTCTCTAGACTCACACTCCCATGCTGATTTGTTGTTTTCCAAATTTACTATTCTATTTTCATACTGAGGGCAGTTCACTATTCTCCTAAAGCACTATTTCATGGATCCCATGTCTTTTTTCTTAATATTCTCTTGCTTTTAGAGTAGATCCTTAATTAGTTTCCTAAAGAAGGCAGCAAGAAAGATAAAATTTTTGAGATTTTGTATTTCTTAGAAGCATACATTCTAACCTTTTATTTTTTTGTTCTGTAGTCTGGGAGATATTTTTGACATTATTTTCTGCTTCTTTGATTGTTTAATGAAAATCATAGTTCAACTTCAAAGAACTTGTTTTTATTCTTTACTTATTTTTCATAGTTTGTCCCTCTTATATTATCAATACAACATCTCTTGAATCTGATGACACAAGTGAGAAATTTTTATAATTTATTTTCTATTTCTTGGTGTATCACTATTTACTTTGCCATTTATTTTGCTCTTCTTTTTCATATTGTTTGTATTCTTTAAAAGTCTGGTAGTCATTGGTTGTCTTCTCCTATGTAAGAATATGGCCATAAAAATATTATTTAAGACAAGTATAGGTATGGAATTGCTGTCTGGCATGCCCTGCTTTACAATAACTGGGCAATGAGCTAAACTATACATTAGGTGACACCTAAATTCAACCATGCCAAAATTTAACCTGTGGATATCTCTGGTTGGAATAGAGGCTCAGGAACTAAAAAATAGAGCTTCCCAGACTCTTTAGCAAAAGAATAGTGGGAAAATGAACAGTTGGCAATGGCCTATTAGCCAGTCACTTTTGTCTGTTACAGCTATTTCTCTCCTCAAATTTATTCAATAACTTCCATCACCTAAAGTCCTTGATTTTTATTTTCCAAACCTCTGTTACAATCAATTTTTTCCAGTGAATGAAAAACAATAAAAATGACAACAAACATTCCTTGAGTGTTATCCTATGTACTTTTGGTGCACTGATTAATTTCATCTTAACAAAAAACTATGGGAACGGTAGTGAGACAAAAAGAGTTGAAAAGTGGAGCTTGGATATGAACCTAGGCAGGCTTGCACCAGACCCAAAGCTTAGTTCTACATGGCTGATTAATGAATAAAATGGTATCTTGAAAATCTCTCTTCTTTTGGCTTCTATAATATTATTCTCCTTTGAGGTTTTCTTCACCTCATGTCATGGCCTTCCCTTTTACCTAATTTCTAAATGTTGAAGTGCCTCAGGTCTTGCAAATGAGCCTTCTTCTATTCTCACTTTAAACTCTCTCCATTCCCATAGTTTTTAATAACAACCATATTCTGATGACTCCCAAATGTAATCCTCCTTTCTCCTCTTTTCCAAATTTGAATATTCCACATTTCCTGTCCACCTCATACTTAACATATTCTAAAATGAACAATTGCTCTATTTCTCAATTTTTGTTCCTTGCCTGTCCATCCTCATTTCAATTATGTATTTTTCTTCTCCCAGGTGTTCAAGCTTAAGATCCAGGAGTCAATTTTAAAACATCCACTCTCTTACCTATCATATCCATTCACTGATTGACAGGTCTAGCTTACTCTAACTATGAAGCCTATCCCATATATGTCCACCTTACCCCAAGTCCATTGCCCATCCTAGTCTGTACATTTATCTATCAATACTAGGACTTCTGCCTGAGCCTCCTAACAGGTCTCCTTGGCTGTGAGGGATATAACCCTGATATCTTTTCACATCCTGATGATGGTTTTAAAGTGAAAATTAGACTATTGCATCCTTGCTTGCAATCTTCAATTGCTACTTTGAGTAAAGGATCTGGAATAAGGCTACTTACCATGGTTCTAGAATCCTGTATGATTGTGCCGAACCTGTACAACTTTTCCTACTCCTTTTGTGAGCCAAACAACACTCACACTGACCTCCTTGCACTTCCATGTAACTCATTTACCTCCTTCCAAGCCTGCACTATAGGCTGTTTCTCCAACCTGCAATTTCTTTTCCAGACCCTACTCCCTTACTTCTGCTTTATCTGTCTGGTTTCATCTTATGCTTCTGGAATCAGCTTAAACGTATTCTCCTTAGAAAGCCCGTCTTCTACTACAGTCCTACATAAGTATCTAGAGTACTTTCTTTTATCAAATTCTGTTTCTTTCATAGTATTTATGAAAATTGGCTTAGAGTCAGCAGCAAGAGATAAATAATGGTTTATTTCTATCTTATAGGAACTTAATGTTGAACTGAGGAAATAGACAGATGCACCAGAATACAATATAGAGAGTGTTATAAAAGGGGTATCTACAGAGTTCCATGACAAGACAGGGAGTAGATATATTAATTTAGCTTTTAGTGGGATGGGAAGGAAAAGGCTCACAATGTAACAGACAGTGTAGGTGCAGAGTGACTGAATACATCTGAGAGATATGTTTTGATATTTGAAAGAATTGTCATTTGAAAATTGCAAGCCTCTACTTACCTCTTGAACAGAGACATTGTTTTCCTTCATCATAAGATAAAAGGTATATATTTTTCCAAAGGAAAATTTAGACAGAGAAGAAACGTACCTAATCTGTTGTCCGAAGACCATGAAGTGGTATAGAATCCTAGGACAATGGAGTTGAAAGAAAGATCATGGCATGCTATAGCCCCTGTTTGTAGGCCTGTTAATTCCCATTTGTGTCCACATATCTAAATATTGCTCTCCATTAGCAGTTCAGCTCATATTATATCTCACTCAGAGCAAGCAATCTGTTTTGTGGTTAGCCATTTAGAATACTCTTCTCCAGAGAAAATTAAAAGCTGCTGAGGGATACAATTTACTACTAAAATAACAAAATTAAAAGATTAGGTGGAGATAAGTAACATAGTTGCATATAATTTTAGGCTTATGTTCTTTTCCTCCTCATTCCACAGTTATTTCTAAACTTATTTTGTCCCTACATAAAGTACTAGTAGTAGTCTCTATTCTACTGTGAAGCTTTTTTGACAATGTGAGTTTGGTTTAAAGGAAAAGTGCTTAACTGTGATTAAAATCCTGGAGCTTTTCAATCATTGCCATAACATTAGCTTTGAGGTCAAAATTACTTGTAGCTAAAGCCTTCCTATAGTAATGTCCTTTGGATATTTTCAAAATATTTTCAAATATATAGGCCTAATTTATATCATAGCTTGTAAAGTAGTAAGCAGTGCTAGACAATTTTCAATATTTAGGTCAAAAAAATTGGTTGCATATAAACACTGAAGTTAAGCACTAGAAACTGATATATACCTAACTTTTGATTAAATACAGTAATTTGGTAGAGCTATATAATGTAACAGCTATAACATAAATGCCCATTTTTTTAACATTGATGATCCCTGAAATTATTAGTGGTTATAGTCAATTTAATATGATTATGCACCATAAAACATACAATGTCATCAGATGTTAGTGGAAATGGGAGAGTAAGGACTTCCAAAAGTACATCCCTCCATAAAAGCAAAAAAACTCGCAAAATTTGCCAGATTCTTTTTTTTCCCCCCAGAACTTGGAATTAACCAAAGTCTTGCAGCAACCAGGGGAGCATTTAGTCAAGATAAACTGCTGAATCTCAGTCAGAACAGCAAACTGTGGTATTTTAATTTACCTTAGTTCCATCCTCTTCTCTCCAATTCAGTGGTAGCCTTGAAAAATAACATCCCATATTCCTGGTATTGAAGAAAGATGGACCTCATTCCTAAACAATTGTCATTACTGGACCTGTCTAGTGGTTCCCCGGAAACCCTCACTCAAAAGGCTTGTCTTAATTCAAAGTCACTTGATCTCACCCAGCTCTAAGTGTCTTGAGGAATGGGATGAAGCATTTGTCTAATGCTTTAACATCAAAGCTGTCTGAGACAATGGATAAAAGTTGGGGCAAAGAATAGATTAGCCAAAAAGCTTAAAATGAATAGCTACAGAATGAGATGCCTATAGGGGATTTGAAAAACTCAACTTGTTCCTGGAAACCTAGAAAGCAGCCCACTTGTGCAGCCTGCATGCCCTTGTGTGTGTGCTCACAAAAGACACGAGAGGCCCCAAGCTCTCACCTCTGACTGACCTTGAGGCTCAAATAGAAGAATACTAGACAGTAACACAAATCCACAAAAAGAAACAAAAAGTACTGGTAAATACAAGTATATAGGTAAATATAAAAGGGAGTACAAACGTAACTGTATCTGCTTTTTTCTCACCTAACTGATTTAAATGATAATTGCATAATGCAATAATTGTAAATCTAAGTTACTGGGGACACAACATGTAGGGATGTAGTTGTGATAATACCAGCATAAAGGTGGGGAGATGGAGTTATACAGGACTAAAATTTTTGTATATTATTAGAAATAAATTGGTATTAATCTAGATGTTAATGATAATCCCCAGGACAACCACTAATAACTCAAAAATATAGAGTAAAAAAACCTACAAGAGAATTAAAATGACACACAAGAAAATATCTACTTAACACAAAATAAGGTAGTAATGGAGGAATTAAGACCTGAAACATATGAAAAATAACAAAATGTCTGATAAAAATTATCATTTATCAGCAATTACATTAAATGTAAATGGATTAAACACTTCAACTAAAAGGTAGAAGTTATTAAATTATTAATTATTAAGTTAAATGGCAGAATAGGTAAAAATATTCAATTATGTGCTATATACAAGAGACACAATTTAGATTCAAATACACAAATAGGTGGGGGGGGGTGCCTGGGTGGCTCAGTTGGTTAAGTATCTGTCTTCATCTCAGGTCATGATCCCAGAGTCCTGGGATCAAGTCCCACAGTGGGCTTTCTGGTCAGCAGGGAGCCTGCTTCTCCCTCTCCTTCTGCCTGCCACTCCCCCTGCTTGTGGTCTCTCTCTCTCTCTCTCCATCAAATAAATAAATAAAATCTTCAAACACAAACATGTGGAATGTAAAAAGATAAAAACATATACCATATAAATAATAACCAAGAGTTGGAATGGATATAGCAGTATTATATAAAATAGACTTTAAGACACAAATTGTTACCAGAGACAAAGAAGGATATTTTATAATGATAAAAGGACAATCTACCAAGAAGATATAACTATTATAAATATATATGCATATGACAACAAAGCCCAAAAATACTTGAAGCAAAAAGTGAATGAATTAAAAAAAATAGACAATTCAACATTAACAGTTGACTTTAATATTCAACTTTCAATAATGGATAGAACAACCAGACAGATGACCAAAAAAAGAGTAGAAAAATTGGACAATACTGTAATAAGTAGATTTAACAGTTATCTACAGAACACTTTATCCAATATCAACATAATTTTTACACATTGTTGTCAAATACACATGGAAGATTCTCTGGGATAAATCTTATGTTAGGCTATAAAGTAAGTTAGACAAATTTAAAAGCAATTTAAATCATACGGAGCATGTTCTCAAGCTATAATGAAATGAAATTAGAAATCAATAACAGAAGGATATTTAGGAAATTTGTAAAAATGTCAAAATTAAATAACACATTGCTAAATAACCAATCAATCAAAGAAGAAAACACAAGAGAAATGAGAAAGTACTTTGTGATAAGTAAAACTGAAAATAAAAGACACCAAAAGTTACAGGATGCAATCAAATGGTGCTCAAAGACAAATTTATAGTTCCAAATGTATACATTAAAAAGGCAGAAAATCTCAAATAAATAACTTAAACTTCTACCTTAAAAAAACTAAAAAAAGAAGTAAAGAAGCCCAAAAGAAGCAGAAGGAAGAAAATAACAGAGATTCCAGTGGAAATAAAGAATTTGAGGATAGAAAAATATTAAAGAGAACAAAAAACCCAAAAGTTGTTTGTGTGAAAAGATTGACAAAGTTGGCAATTCTTTACTGAGATTGACCAAGGGAAAAAAATAAGGAAGAAGACTCAAATTATAAAAATCAGAAATGTTATAGGAGAAACTGACATTACATAAATAAGAAAAGGATTTAAGGGAATATTATGAACAATAATATGCTGAAAAACTAGATAACCTAGATGAATTGAACAAATTCTTAGGAGACTCTAATGATCAAAACTGATTTGTAAAATAATAAGTAAATAAATAAAAATCCTGAATAAGCTTATAACAAGTAAAAAGATTGAAATAATAATAATAATAATTAATCATAAACTTCCTGCAAAGAAACACTCACACCCAGATTGGATTTACTGGTGTATTATATCAAATGTTTACAGGAGAATTAATGTGAATTCTTCACAAAGAATTCTTAAAATTTTGTAAAAATTATTTTAAAAAATGGAAAAGAAGGAAAATTTCTTAACTCATTTTATGAGGTCAGTATTACCTTGATACCAAAACCAAACACATCACAAGAGAAAAAAACTGTTGACCAACATCTTTGAATATAAATAAAAAAACCTCAACAAAATATCAGCAAACTAAATCCAGCAAGATGTAAAAAGGATTATACACCATGACCAAATGGCATTTATCCAAGGTATGCAGGGCTGATTTAACATTTGAATATCAATATATGTAATAATATTGGTATATACATATATACCCTAAAGAATCCACACACTCAAAAATGTTAGAACTAGAAAACGAGTTCAGCAATGTTGCAGAATACATGATCAGTGTTCACATCAGGGGTATTTCTACACATTACCATTGAACAATCTAAAAATAAAATCAAAGTAATTCCACTTAAACAATAGGAAGCAAAAATAAAGTACTTAGGAGCAAATTTAACCAAGAAGTATAAGACTTCTACACTAGAAACTACAAAATATTGTTAAAGTAATTGAAGGAGATCTAAATAAAAGGAAATTAGAGCAAGGACATTGATTATCATGGATTGGAAGGCATAATCTTTGGAATGGCAATATGCTTCAAACTGATCAGCAGATTCAACAAAATCTCCACTAAAATACTGTCTTAAAAAATAAAATAAAATAGAATTCTCACTGCCTTTTTAAAAGAAATAGCAACAGATGAAGAACAACCAAAAAAATCCTGAAAAAGGTGAACGAATTCAGAGAACATGTGTTTCCTGATTTCAAAACCTACTACACAGCTACAGTAACAAAAACAATGTAATACTAACATAAGGATAGACATATAGATCAATATAATAGAATTGAAACTTCAGAAATGAATCTCTATATTTACAGTTAATTGACTTATAGTAAGGGTGCTCTATCAGCTTCCTAGGGTTGCCATTACAAAGTGCCACAAACCAGGTGACTTAAAACAATTAAAGCTACAATCTCACAATTCTAGGGGAACGTCATCACATGGCATTTTCCCTGTGTGTCTCTATCTTTACATGGCTGGCCATCTTTTTATAAGGATGCAACTGCAATCTTATATTCAAGTAAGGTCACATTCTAGGGTATGGGGTATTGGAATTTCAATATATCCTTTATAAGGGAGGCAAAAGTCAACCTATAACAGATACCAAGACAAGTCAATGGAAAAAGAATATTGTTTTTCAACAAATGATGCTAGGTCAACTACATATCTACAAGCTTAAGAATGAATTTAGATCCACCACTTCACCCATATGCAAAATTAACTCAAAGTTGATCAAATACTTAAGTGTAAGATCTAAAACTCTAAATTTCTCAGAAGGAAACATAGGTATACATCTTCATGACATTGATTAGACAGCAATTTCTTAAATATGACACCAAAAGCACACAGCCAAAGGAAAAATAAATTGAACTTCACCTTAGTAAAGCCCTTTGTGCAGCAGAGGACATTATCACACAATTAAAGAGATAAATCATGGAAGGGGAAAAAATATTAAGCCACATATCTTATAATGGTCTAGTATCCAGAATATATACAGAACTCTTAAAACCCAACAATAAAAGACAAATGACCCCCCCCCAAAAAAAAAGAATAGGTAAAAAACATGAATAGACATGTCTCTTAAAAGGATATAAAAATGACCCTGTTGTCATGGAACTCACATTCTAGTTGGGGGAGAACAGAAAGGAAACAGATATATTAAATCAACAGGACACATATCAAATGATGGGTGCTATGCAGAGAAATAGAATATGGTAGTGTAAGAGTGAGTAAATGAGTGGCTACATTACATGAAGAGTTGTACTAGTTAGTTAGAGGCATGCTAATGACTGTGACAAATAGATAAGAATTCAGTGGCTTTACATTTATATAACAACCAGTGGGGTTGCAGTATAGATAAAGGTCCCCATGAAGTCATTCAGAGACATAAGCTGATGCCAATTCTGCCGTATCCAATACTTGGCTGCCAAGCTTGCTTTGGATGATCACATGGAAGGAAAAGAACATGGAAAATGGCATGTTGGATCTTTTGCATTTCTAGCCTGGGATTCACATGCATCACTTCTTCTGATGTTCTATTGGCTCATACTCAGTCACATGGGTACCCTCAGCTTCCACAACTATGAGACAGATGAGGAAATACAGCGTATCAATGCTCCAAGAAGAATGGAAAACCAAATTTTTGATGGAGAGCTATAGTCCTTCTACAAATTATCAGATCATATAGACTATGATGAGAAACCAGCAGAAAGTCTTGAGAATAGAATTGCCATTCCATTGTATTTCATTGGCTTGCTTCAAAGAGCCCACTGACTATGAATATTGGATCAGAGAAGGTCAGGAATGGGAGCATGGTGGCCACTTACAAAGTTTTTATAGTGAGATGATGCTGACTTCATGATGACCTGAAACTAGAACACCATTCTAGTGGAGATGGAGAGATACAGGAATACATTCAGGATGAGCTCGAAGCTCTTCAAAAGAGACATACAAATTAGGCACAATTCATGCATATAGGTCTTCTCCACATGTCTTCTTAAATGTTTCTTCCCCTTAGCTTATTTCTTATCGGAGATGTGTACTTTCACTTTAAAAATGTTTAATTAATTCTGTACCTAAGCTCAATGGCCGGCTTTAGCTTTATTCTACAATGTTAAATAAGCGTGGTTTTTTCCTTAGTTGCCATTACTGGATGCTTGGATGATATGTCCCCTTCTCCAAACAAAAACGACCCAGGGATTTCAAAGAAGAGCTCATATAAGTTAAATCCTCTCTCCGGTTCTGCAATAAGGTTGGAGCTAAATCCAGGGGTGAGAATCTCCAGAAGCTGGGGGAGGGGAGAGGGAAATGAAGCCTATTTCCAAGCACATGTGACAGTCATGATTCATAATGGGAATCTGGGTCAGAATTTGCAGCTGGGGAAGCACCAGAAAAAGATTACTTTTATTATAAAAGCATGTACTTAATTACAGCTCAAAGCTGGAATGGGGGGTGAATTGCACAGCTGGAAGGAAAAAGCAAATTAATTTGTTGACTTTTAAAGCCCCCTTATAGTGAAATATAACCCCCTCCTGTTTTAGCATCGGGTTATAACTGAAAAATTTTTAGAGTAGCCTCAAAGCAAAGAGTAGGCATGATGCAATGTAACAGTAGATAATTTACATTAGGTATTTCCTAAGCCTGGTGAACTGTAAAAGCTGTGGACTATGGTAACTTTTTATAAAATAAACAAAGCCTGGCCTGCAGTCATATTGTTTTTCTTAACAGGCAAAATCACCTCGACAGAAGATAATGTTCTTGTAAACAATATCTTTGATTTTATGCTACAGAGTCAATATTGATCACTGGACCCCCTAGCGAAGCCCAATTGACAGAAGGTGGCATCCTAGTAGCAGGAAATAAAGACTTTCAAATATACATCAGGTTGATATGTTAAAATGGGACTTGAAGTTTTCAAGCAGTAACTTGTTAGTTATAAAATAACCCTAGGGACATAAAAATCTTTGTAAATTTCACAGTAACTGCTCTGTATCTCTTTTGGCCATGCGTTGAACAAGGCAATGAAGTGCAAAATAAAAGCCCAGCATTCTAGGTGGAGATAAAAGATATGGATACATTAACCAATAATTAATAATCAAGGTCACTTCTGGAAATGAGTCAGAGAAATTAAGAGTTGATAAGCATCTCAGGAGGAATAGTATCAGATAAGCAGAGACTAAGAGTTTGCAGTCATAAACAAGACATTAATTGAAAGCAATAGCACAAAAGTGGTGGACATAGGCTGTCAATAATCAATTTTTTTTTAAATAGCAAGTTTCACAGTCTTTGACACTTTTTAAAAATTATGAATCAGAATACAGTAATTAAATTTATCTGGAGATTCAGAAAATATTTCAAGGAAAAATAAAATATCTAATTAGTGTATTTAAAGCTAGAATAAATGCCATTTTATGCTCTCTGAAATACATTTTGAATACCGCTTTAAAATTTTGAATAATTATAATAAAGAGAGAAGATTAACACAATAAACAATCTATATGCTGTTGAGTTGTACTAATTACCTTATTTTATATTAGGACACTAAGATAATGTTCAAATTTTAATTATTCCCTTATAAAAATTTACTGAGAGCTTGGTATACAGAATACAGTATGCTTAATACTGTCACTGAATTCATATATACTAGTGATTTTATATAAGTATATATATAGCCAATTTGATGGCATAACATCTTGGTATAAATCCTAATTTCCAGCTACTTATATTTGGATTATCTGATGATTGATTCTGATATCATAGATTTCTTAAATTTCTAATACATTTTAATTAATGCCAATTATGTACAAATATTTACAACATTGAGATTCCCTTTGATGTTAATTTGAAGCATGGATTAATGGAAACAATAGTAATCAGGCAGCCAGCCAACTCCACTCTGGACCTGGTTCTCCCACTAAACCGACTGCATAAACTTTCACAAATAACTGGGATTCTGGGCCTTTCTAGTCTAGAGAATGGATCAGTGGACTAGATAATATTTATTCTTCCTTCTATCTCTAAAAACTTTACGTGTTTCAAAATGGTAACCATGTATATAATGTGTATTTCTGTTTTCATCACATATGTAAGCCATTTCAGCCTGTACGCTGATTCTTCCTGCAAATAAGGCATCATATCCTGACTTCTAGATGTGAACAATGATGACATGGAGCTGTCATACTGTCTTTGAGGCAGGCCTAGCTTTCACTTTTAACAGGCACCCAAGGACAGACTTCTACCAAACAATGAAGAAAGCAATAAATCCACCAGTAATTCTAACATTGCCACTATGACCATTATCATCCTAAACCAAAGCATAGGGCTTGAGAAAAGAGTACAAACACGAAGGCCCTCCACACATTAGATAAGATTAATTTCCAATGTGGGTACCTTTAACTAGACTAGAATAAGCAAAACCAGTTAGCAAAATAAGTATCCAATTTATCCAGGATTCAAATCTAATTTTGAAATCTAATACTTAAGTTTCATCAAGAAGGTGTGTTTTAAAACATTGGGATGAGGGAATAGCCTAAAAGCACCATAGACTTCAAAGACCATAATAAATAAATGACAATAATAATTAGAACTAACAGTACATAGCCCTTACTGTTCATAGCCCTTGTTCTAAGCTCTTTAAATAGCTTAACTCATTTAATTTATTTAATCCTCACAAAAAACTTTGAGCAACGTACTATTGTTTTCCATATTTTATAGATGATAAAATGGAGTAAGAGAGGTTCAGGAACTTTCTCATGATCATACAGTTGATAAGAGGCAAACATAGTTTTCAAATAAAGAGTCTGGCTTTGAAATTCAGACTCTTAATCATCGACTACACTGATCTTGCATTACCGTGCAGAGGAAAGAAAACAACCAGGGTGGCTGGGTGTCTCAGTTGCCTTCGGCCCGGGTCATGATCCCAGAGTCCTGGGATCAAGCCCCATGTCAGGTTCCCTGCTTGGCAGAGAGCCTGCTTCTCCCGCTCCCTCTGCCTGCCTCTCTGCCTACGTGTGCTCTCTCTCTGTCAAATAAATAAATAAAATCTTAAAAAAAAAAAAAGGTAGAGAAGGAAACAACCAACCAACCAACAACTTGGCCGACAGCTTCAAAGGTATGCTGCTGGGTGTGCTGCTGTAGTGGGTAACATTCTTGCCCAAATCACTCCCAGGTCCCAACCCTTACTTGACAAAGAATTCCAAAGAAGCATAAAATGGGATCCCTGCCATCAAAGAGATTGCAGTCAAGTGCTGATGATAGCATAGACATATGGAGGAAATCTCTTGGCCCAGCATAGTGGGCATGAGCCTGAGCTGAACAGGAAAGAATTAATGCAGGGCAGAAAGGAGGGCATGAGCTCAGCCATCTTCATGATTGCCCCTGAGATGCTGCTTACAAAGCTCAAACTCTTCGTGTCTTTGACTAGAGACACTGCATGAAAATGCAAATGTTATAAAAGGATGATATCACATTAAATTATTATTAGGAATTAATCAGCTCTTTTTGGACAATCATTTTCCTTACCTGTATTACCAGACCTGGTGTTTCCATGGAGAACCCTACCAACACAGGTGAGCCTTCTTGGACAGAGGCCCATGTAAGAGCACAAGTACCCGGCAATAATGCTGAGCACAGCCAAGGAACAGAGACAAAGATGGCTAAAAATGCTGATGGGTTTTATGATTCTGATAAATAATCAGGGAAAGAATATTTGGGAACGAAATGATTGAATAGTGTTACATTTAGATTTGCTGATTGAAAAATAAACACATGAAACTCTTACTTTATTTCTCTTTACTGATCCCTAGATGGAAAATAAAATTTCCCATTGCAGATAAGAGCAAAAACTTTTCCATTTCTTTTTGTCTCGTCTTCCAGTAAAATACATACTGGATATCTAAGACCCCTTATGAAATATTACAAACAGCATCACCGATCTTGTCTGCACTGTCACCACAATTTCTGGGACTTAATGCCTTTTAAAGGCTGTTTGGATGCCTAATGAACTGTGTTAGAATCTGTTCTATGTTGTTTTCCATTTCTGGTTTCTTCTGTTGTGTCCGAAGTTCCTCTAAGCAGTTTGACTACCAGAAGCCAAATGGATGAAGTCTCAGAGAACAAAGGATCTTTGGCTGAGTAAATAACTTAGAGGCCTGTTGTGTTTTGCATCAGCACTTTGCCCACAAACTACTTTTGTGGGATCATTTCTACATTTCCCATATGAGTTAATAAATGGTAAATTTTAGGAAGAGGAGGAACTGAAATTTTGCCTATGGAAATAATCATTTGGGAAAAAAATTGGTTTCAAAGGTTTCAAATGAAACTCCTTTGCTTAGAATTGCAGCTTTAACAAAATTAAAAAGAATGTATACATAAATATATACATATATTAAATTGGCTTTTATATTATTTGTTACATTGCACTGTATTTGTCCCTTAATTTTACTTAAGATAAATGTTATTATAAATATAATTGCTGCTTTATCTTATTTTAATCTTGACACATAGATGTTTTGGTCAAAATCAGGGATAGAGTTTGAGTATCTTTCCCCTTACCTAAAGGCCAGACAAAAGAATGTTAAAATGCTTGCAAAATTTGCACAGCACACAATTTCAGGATAGGTACTTCAGAAAATGTGGTAGAATCTATGAGTTACCAGAAGGACTCTTGAATAAAATATCTATAGAGAAGTAATGGTAATTTTTTTAAAAAAAACATTTTCTTGGATACAGAATAAAATGGACATGGGAGTCAATATTGAAATTCTGTATTTTCATTCTTTTTAGTTCATAGGTGAAATACTCCCTCTCAGAAACCTTCAAATTAATGGACATATCTTTTGTCATTTGATATAATGGATCATTAGCCATCTGTGGAAGTAATTCAAGGAGTTGCTTGCAAATGTGTGACTTAAAAATAAGTTACGGGTAAGGGTATACCATCACATGGTTCTACTGAGATTTGTGATAACAGCCATATGTCTGTTCTCCATATCAGAGCACTAAGCTGTGGAAGGGAGTTTCAGAGAGCTAAGGGCCAGCTTACAGAGTGGATCAGACAACTATCCACATAAGCCTAAAGTACGTGTCTCGTTTATAAAGCCTGACGTGAGAACATGTCTTAGGGTAGATCTCTCTTTCCAAAACTTTGGCTAAAACTATGAGGAGAGTCGGTTCTGAAAAATAGATTTTCCTCACTTTCCAGCCAGCATTTTGGATAATCACAGACCTGCCTCATACCTCAATCAGAAACAGACCAATATGATGAAAATCAATTCAAAAATTATTTTTTCAAATGAGTAATTCACCCAAACACATATGGGCAATATTTTGCTTGCTTGTTTTACCATGGTCTTGTTATAGCCAATCAATAATATGCCCTTTACAGGGCAAACTCTTGCTTCTACCTGCCCCCCCCCAACACGGCTATATTATGCTTGACAAAAAATCCAAAAAAATGTATTGTTAGAGAAGGAGAGTGTGTGGTTTTCCCCAAAATTATTTTACTGAAACTCTGGACACTGGTCTTTTGGGAGGATTATGCTTTTTGAGTCGTTTAGTTATCTCCTATGAGTCTGACTCTCTGCTTACAGAGGAACAATTATCTGATTAAAGTTTGGCTTCCCATGCAGATTTGCCTACAAAGAGGGAATGTGCTGGTTGGGCCAACAATGCCACTACAGCCCAAAGCTTTGACTTCAGTGGAACTTCCAGTTCTTCCAATCCCTCAGTCTTTTCCTTTGTTGCTTTGCTTCTCATCCAAATTGGAATTCACGAATTATCCCAAAATTTTGGCTTGCCACTTGCCAATGTTCTAAAGTCCCTTGTTTCTCTGTCTTTTCTTTTTCTTCACATGATGAAATCACAACTCTAGATGAATTTTAACTACATTTTTGCATTTGTACCCATGCTGCTGATTTCTGGTGGACAATGTCTTCCAATATTTGCTGAATTTATTATTACTGACCTCAAGGATGCCCTCGATGATGCTTAAAAAACATATATTATGTATTCCCATTCCATCCAATTTCCAAAACCCCACAGTGACTTTTTCTAATTTTCTCTACTGCTGTCAGATCTCCAACTCCCCATCTCTTGCTTTCTCTCTGTAGAGAACATGAAAGACATCCAGAGGGAAAGTCTTCATCTTTCCACCAGAATGCATACAATTTTACTTATATTTATATGGATCTTTTCTTTTTTCCCTAATGTTACAGTGAAGAATGGAACCACCTTCCTATTAAGGCCAATCTAATAACCATGCTACCACACTTGCTACCCTCACTTTTTCAGACAATTATCATTGCCTCCCTTCCATGGGCATAAACATCAATAACACACAAACATATACACAGACACACATGCAGTACCCCCACTTTGGAGACCTCCACCTGCCTCATAGCTATGAGTCTATACCTTCCTTCTTCAAAACATTTTTTAAAATGTTTCTATATTCAGTGTGTCCTTCTTTTTTCTTTCATTGTATCCTGTGCCTCTTTGATGAGGGTTGACTTAAACTAGCTTTTTAAATTTCTTCTTTTCTGTTTAAGTGTCTTTTTTATTCAATTTTTTTAAAAAAATTATTTATTTATTTGACAGAGAGAGAGCGAGAGAGGGAACACAAGCACGGGGAGTGGGAGAGGGAGAAGCAGGCTTCTTGCTGAGCAGGGAGACTGATGCGGGGCTGGATCCCAGGACCCAGAGACCATGACCTGAGCCAAAGGCAGACGCTTCACCGACTGAGCCACCCAGGTGCCCCAGTCAGATTTTTTTTTTAACTATGTCATTTAGGCTTTCTATTTTGAAGTAAAATATATGTGCAGAAAAGTGCATCGAATCCCATGTAACCACTGGATCAGGAACTAGGATGTTGCCAACACCCCCGGGTCCCCCTCTCTCGTCCCTTAGGTCACTCGCTCCCTGTCCTTTCTCCCCTACACAAGACCTCTTTTCCTGACACTAACACTGTACAATAGGTCTGCTTTATCAGGCAGACTTTTTGTAAAAATATAGAATTATGGTGTTTTAAATATCAATTTTAGTTTAGTGACAAACATATATAATTCTTAATAAACAGAGACCTAATAGATGTCTTTTATTTTTGTAGATTTATTGATTTGTTACATTTAACTTCTTTTTTTTTCAATTTTGATCATTTATATTTACCTAAAATTTTCCATTTATCCTTAGATGTCCAAATGGATCTATATAACATTGTACAATTGATCTCTTATAATTTTTATGTATCTTCTCCATAGCTTTAGTTAAGACTCTTTTTTCATTCATAATGTAGTTTTTTCCCATGATCGTTTGATCAGACTTTTAAAGATGTATCTAATTCACTGAAATTTTCGAAGAACTACTTTTGGATTCATTAATAAATTCTCACGTTCATATTTGTAATGATTAATTTCTGCTTTCATCTTTATTAATTCTACCAACTAGAAGTTTACTTTGTTGCTTATTCTTTGGCTTCATTGTTTCATTTTATATTTTTTTAAAGCAATTGTATTTAATGCTATAAACGTTCCACTTAATAAAATCCAGTCCACATTCCATTGGTTTCATAACATTACATTCTCATTGTCATTTATTTATAAATAATCTCTAATTTTGGTTTTAACTTTTGCTTTAACCCAAAAGTTGTATAAGAGTGTATTTTTAACTCTCCATATAATGCACCCTATTTGATGTGTAATTTAGGGAATTGCTTAAAATTTTCTCTGTAGGCTAGGACCTTGGCCAATTTTTATAATAATCTGCAAAAATATCTCTCTCTTAGGAACAGATCTCTTTTTGGGACAAAGATCTATATTTCTACAAAATTATAATTTTTACTTCTATAAAACATCTCATTCTAACATAGGGTTGTACGTATCTGTGTTTTTGTTGGTGCACCATTTTCTAAAAGTTCATACCTAAAAGTGTTCACTAAAGCCAGTTAAGCCAAAGTTTCAATACAGGTATGTTATTTATGAGGACATATGGGGATACCTCCTCACGTGAGTTTTTCTCATAATTTTGTCCACAATATTTTAAATGGAGCTGTTTCATTCATTTCAAACTCTCTATGTAGATGTGATTTTTTTAAATTTACTAAGTCAGTATTTTTTTTAGCAAATTAAATAGTGTGCAGATACAAGAAGCGAAGAAAGAAAGAAAGAAAGAAATAAAGAAAGAAAGAAAGAAAGAAAAGAAAGAAAAGGAAAGGAAAGGAAAGGAAAGGAAAGGAAAGGAAAGGAAAGGAAAGGAAAGGAAAAGAAAGGAAAGGAAAGGAGGGGAAGGAAAGGAAAAGAAGAATGCTCTGGACTGAATGTTTTTGACTCCCTCCCTCTCCCTCCCATTTCATATATATTGAAGCCCTAATCTTCAGTGTGGTAGTATTTGTAGGTGAGGCATGTAGGAGGTGTTTAGGTCATGAGAATGAAGCTCTCATGAATGTGGTTAGTGTCCATATGAAAGACACTAGAGAGATAATATCTTTCATAGACATGTGAAGATAGCCAAGGAGGTAGCCATCTACAAACCAGGAAACAAGCTTTCATCAGACTTTGAATCTGTTGATCCCTTGATCTTGTACTTCCTAGCCTCTAGAAGTATGGGAAATAAATCTTTATTGTTTAAGCCACCATTCTATGGCATTTTTGTTATAGCAGCCCAAACTGGCTAACACAGTGTGCCATTTGGTAACGAGCATTATGTATCAATTTTATCAATCATATATACTATTATACATATAAATTTATCAAAAACCTAGAGATTCTATTACATAGCTTCAGTAATCAAAACATTATAGTACTGGCAAAAGAATGGATTAATAGATCAATGAAACAGAATAGAAAACCCAGAAACAGACCACATAAATATAGTCAACTGATAATTGACAAAGAACAAGGATGATACCATGGAGCAAAGATAGCCTCTTTTATGAGTGGTGCTAGAACAACTGGACATCCACATGCAAAAAATGAATCTATATATCTTGTGCCCTTCACAAAATCAACTCGTAGATCTAAATGCAAAACAGAAAACTACAAAATGCCTAAAAAATAACATAAAACAAAACCTAGGTGACCTTGGATACGACAATGACTTTTAGATATAATACCATAGGCAAGATCCATGATAGAAAGAACAGTAAGCTGGACTTTGCTAAAATTAAAAAAAAAAAAAATCTGTTCTGAGAAAAACTGAGAAAACCAATATCAAGAGAATGAGAAGACAAGCCACATATTGGGAGAAAGTGTTTCCAAAAAACACATCAGGTAAAGGCCTAGTATCCAAATATAAAAGGAATTCATAAAACTCAACAGTAGGGAAACAAACAACCCAATTAAAAAAATGGGCCAAAGACCTGAACAGACGCTTCACAGTGAAGATGCACAAATGACTAGCATATGAAAAGATACTCTCCGTCACATGTTATCAGGACAGTGCAAACTAAAACAACAAGATACCGCTACACACCTGTTAGAATGGCCAAAATCTAAAACACTGACAACACCAAATGGTGGTGAGAATGTAAAACAATGGGAATTCTAATTCATTGCTGCTGGGAATGCAAGATGGTACAGCCCCTTTGGAAGACAGTTTGATGGTTCCCTATAAACTATATAGTCCTACCATATGATCCAGCAATCCTGCTCCTTGGTATTCACTCAAAACAGTTGAAAACTTTTTTCTTTTCTTTTCTTTTTTTTTTTTAAAGATTTTATTTATTTAGTTGACAGAGACAGCCAGCGAGAGAGGGAACACAGCAGGGGGAGTGGGAGAGGAAGAAGCAGGCTCATAGCGGAGGAGCCTGACGTGGGGCTCGATCCCATAACGCCGGGATCACGCCCTGAGCCGAAGGCAGACGCTTAACTGCTGTGCCACCCAGGCGCCCCTGAAAATTTTTTCTACACAAAAAGTTGCAGATGTTTATAGCAGCTTTATTCACAATTGTCAAAATTGAAAACAACAAGATATTCTTCAGTAGGTGAATGGATAAACTGTTGTATATTCAGACAGTGTAACATTATTTGGTGCTAAAAAGAAATGAGCTATCAAGACATGAAGAGACATGAAGAAAACTTAAATGCATATTATTAAGAGAAAGAAGCCGATCTGAAAATACAATACTGTATGATTCCAACTATATGAATTTCTGGAAAAGGCAAAACTATGGCCAGTGGTTCCCTGGGGTTGGGTTGGGGAAAAGGATGAAAGGGCCGAGCACAGAGGATTTTTAGGGCAGTGAAAATATTCTGTAGGATATTATAATGATAGGTACCTGTCATTATACTTTTGTCCAAACCCATAGAGTGTACAACACCAAGAGTAAATGCTTCTGTAAACTATGGACTTTGGGTAACTAAGATGGGTCATTGTAGGTTTGTCAATTGTAAAGATGTGTACTCTGCTGTGGGATATTGAATACCTAAATGAGTTAGTTAAATCCAAATCCAAGGGATAATATGCATTTGTAAAATGGACCCATTAGATTGTCATGCCTGAACCTTAGTTCCTCTCAATGCCTTGTAGGTCTATACCTTTGAAATCAAGAGTACGAAAAGATTATAAAAATCTGTCCATTTTGGTCTGTGCTTTTCATGTGGAAGAAAATAATTTTAAAATGAGACCATACAAAATACAAAGAAAAAAGAGAAAGAATTTCAACTGTTATCCAAAGGCTTATACCACACTTTGAAATGCTACACTTGCATTTGGCTTACAGATCATTCTATTTAGTGTCTAAATGTTCTGTATATGCAAAAGATTCCATGAACCTAAAGAAGTCAATTATTCAGCTTCCTCCACTTGTCAGAAAGGTAACGCACACTTAGGAAGGTCAGGATTATTTCAGCTCTAAATTGAGGAATGTCTACATCAAAGAAACCTTCAAGCGACCTTGGCCATGTTCTGCGTACTAACCAGTCCTGACTTAACATGATGACATATATCATTTTCAACTGGAAACTTCAAAGAAATCAGGGTTCTGGATGCCTAGGATGGATGCTGAGTGATGAAATCCCAACTCTGATGCTAATTATTTGTTTTGAAGTTATTGACACACATTACACAATCTGTTTCTTAAGAGATTTTGATGAAAAAAAAAAAGCAATGTAGCAATAAGGTTTCAATTTTTAAAAAGCCACACTTGCAAGCATATTATACACACTTTCCAACACCAAAGCACTGGAAATCTTAAAAGTATTTTACGTATTCTGTTTTTCTCAAAAGAAAGGAAAAAAGCTTAAAACAATGTGAAAGAGCAATATGGGACCATATAAATACACTTTACAGCTAAGTAATAGACTAATAATGCAGCCATGATACTAGATACATAGCTTTGTGTTTATGTTTGTGTTATGTTATACGAGAATATCTATGCCATATTAAGAATTAAATTAAATCGCAAGACCTGTGCAAGATGATTCCATTTGGTTGTGCAATATATTTGTGTGCGTGTGTGCGTGTGTAAGTGTATGCTTGACAATACGCATACATACATGTATACATACATACATGTGTACAAACAGACTTGAAACTCTTTGCTTTCATCATCTTTCCTCACATTTCCTTGCAAGTCAGCATTTTTTTCTTCCTCTTCCATCTAGTTTATGGATGCGTATGACCAAAGAGTTTTCTCCAGGTGAGAGTTTCTGGTGCTTTCCCAGGGCAGGGTTTCTGGCAGCTGCTATGCTTTTCCTGTGGTTCCAGTTCCCGTTGACAGGCCCAGCACAGTTACAATGCCCTTCTGCGCGATTCTAGCTTCTGACATAGCTATCGCCCTTGGACCCTGCTAACTCCCCCGCCTCCCTTTCTTCCTTTAGCATAAAGTTGGTGATGACTTCATCTAGTTGCCATATTGTCTCCATTTGGGTTCTCAGTTCTTCTGCCACCAGGGTAAAATATTAAACTCCTTTGGTTTTATTTCCTAAATGTTCCTATATGGCTGGTTGGGCCCTGATGAACACCGCTCTCATACACACAGACACACAAAGAAACAGTGTTGGAATCTATAACGGCCCCCAGGTAATCTTACTCCAGAACCCACTCTCTTGAGCCTCATGCTAAATTTCTCCCTTGATCAAGTTTACCTTAGCCTGGGATGTTTAAATAAATTTGGCTTAAATCACTTAGTCCACACTCTGAGAAGATCACTGTGCTTCCTGAAGTTTTTGATTCTCTATAGAATCTAATAGTCTTGTTTTGAGTTTCTGCTCTCACTGGATTTAATCTCATTTAATTTTCTACTCTAATTTATGCAGAGCCTTTAGTTTCTTTATCTCTTTTCTTGAGCTCATGCATTCTGGGCCTCCCCTTTCTCACTCAAAGTGGTCTATTAGGGTATTTTCCTAAATACAGACAGTTCCTTCCCTAGAAGTTCCTAGTTCTTTCCCTAAGAAGGCTGGTGCCAGCTGCGGAAGTTAAAAATTCCTTACCCATCCACAGAGATTATTTCTGGTTGATGAGATTATGCATGACCTTCTTTATGTCAATTTGTCATTTGAAATTATTTTTATAAGAAGTACATATTACTTTTGTGATTAAAATAACTCTGCCAACCACAATAACTATTTGCATGTTTCTAAAGAAATAAATTTGCTATGAGTTCAGAATATTTAAACTAAATTCACCACTGCCCCAAACTCAAGAGACATTTTTCAAGGAAAGGAGTAAATGATTTAACACATAGAGTTTGAGATTAAATATTTAATAAAAGGGGGAAGAGCACTTAACTCATTTTCACACACAGAGAGAAATGATTACTATTATAGAATAATTACTTAGGCTCTGCATAATAGTGTTCTGTCACAGGCTTTGCCTTAAGACTAGTTCTTAATTTTTAATAGTAGCATAAAGTGATAAGAAAAGTAAAAAAAAGAAAAGGAAAAGAAAAAAATTGTTGTGAATGTATTATTCATCCATCCATTCATTCGTACATAACTTATTATTCACTCCCACAAATCTCTAAGACACTGAAAATCTATTGTTGTAATTATATAAACTATTATTTACAGTAAGTGGGATATGTATATACATATATATACATGTATCATAGATTTGTTGTAATGAGCTTTGACCTATATTGATCCCTCCACAAGACAAATACATAGAGCAATAAAAAGAGAGCATAGAGAATGAATAATACTGAGTCTCATCCAGTTGGATAAGACCTATGTCAAAGGACTTAACCTAAATATCAAAGATACTTTACTAAGAACAGTGGTCCCTGGAGGAAAATGGAGAAGATGATCATTTAAGATTTTCCCTTCAATTCACATAGAGCTCTCAGTTAACAGCTCTCAGTTAAACGCCTACAAGAAAGTCAATATGCAAGATACCAGACTACCCAGAGATAGAGTCAAAATTTTCCCTCTCAGAGAGCTCTCACACTAGAGGAAGGGCAGACAAATGCTCATAATACAAAACAATATGACAAGTGGATTACAAATGCACTCAATGTACTATAGGAGCCTTGGAAATTGCAGAGAGGAGTAGAGAGCTAACTCTATCTGTTGCTTAAGGAACAGACGAAGTCTCTCTTGTTGATTAAATTCTAGTTGGCTCCTCTGAGCCCTCTTCTCCACTAACCTTGACAATGGCCCCTATCTGGTTGTCGGCCTGTTCAACCCAGTCTTAGCAAAGAATCCTGCTAAGAATCACTGACCCTTAATATCTGGTCAAATTCCTCATCTCCCACCTTGGATGTCTAAGTTCTTGGCCTGCCTTTAGCAAGAATCTTGTTAGATCAGTTTACCAAGAGTTGCCCTACCCTTGCTGTTTCTCTCCTTTTAGCATCTGTCCATCCACTGACCCTTCACTCTGCCCATTAGCTATAAATCCTTACTGGTCCTTGTTGTATTTAGAGTTGAACCTGATTTCTCTTGCCTATTGCAGTACCCCTGTTGCAATAATCTTGATGCTTATTGCATCAAGTCTTCCTCACCATTTTAACAATTGTCAGAATAATTTTTTCTTTAATGGAAGGCTTACTGGACCTAAATCAAGAAGGACAAGGAAGAACAGACTGTAAAAGAAAAAGAAAAAAAAAAGCAGTGAAGAACTTTCTTCACTCTGTCCTCTTCTTCATAAGCAGAGGAAAGGACTTTGCAAAATCAGATAGCATTAAGAGTCTGATATGTTTGGAACAGCATGGATTTGATGTGGTTGGAGACTAAGTGCAACTGACATGGTGTTGGGAGATGGGGCTGCAGACATTGACCACGGGCTGCTCCTACGTGAAGGATCTTGAATACCTGTTCAAGGAGTTTGTATTTACTCTAAATAACATTTGTATTTTATCCATTGAAGTATTTGAAGCAGAAATATGGCATGGTTGTATTTTCCTTTTAGAGAAACCATTTTGGCAGCTCTGCTGAGCATGAATTGAGGGATGTGTGCTTGGTAGGCTACATGCCTAGCCAAGGAAGCCCAGAGATTAATGAGTAGTGAGCGTCTCAGGGAAGAACAGATAACAGAGGAAACTGGGGGGTGGGGGGAATGAACTGACTCACCTAGACATTTGTCAGAGATAAAATTCTACAGCCATAGATGTGGTAGTAATGAGTGGAGGAAAGGGGCTGGGGTGACTACTGGGTTTCCCCGATTGGAGTGATGGGCAGGGTGGTAGATCATTTATTGAAACAGAATATGCAACAAGAGGGAGGAGGTTTGAGGGAAAGATGATGATTTCATTTTTTTTCCCCCTTAAATCCCATTATGAGAAATTTAGAGAATGGAAATTGCTAAGCGGCTGTGCAGTGTTTGGAATTAGCTGTGTAAGACCAAATTACAGTCATTCATAACTATAATCATTCTAAATCCATTTGATTTTAATATGTTTCAAATATTTTTTACTGTATAATTTACAAGAAAATTGTTCTATATTAAAATGGTCATTTTCTCTAATTGCATATTACCAAATCAGGGTAGACTATGAAACAGAAATGTGTTTGGGTAAATTTGCAAGGCAGGATGAGCTAGAATTGCTGAAGTAGCTTATTGCTGAGTTCCTCTGCGTAGAACAGCATGGAAGATACCAAGGATGTCTTATTTCTTATGGTTATTTTTTTTTCTGACAAACACAGCAAATTAAAATTATCATTAATATTGAGGGTCTCTTTCTCTTAAGGTATTAAATTTAAATCCTTCATAAGCTTAACCTGATTTAAAAGAATGTTCTCAACTTTTGACAATTTTAGCTGGAAAGCAGAAAGTGAAGGGTTTCCCAAAGGAAAATTTGCTTAAATATAGATAGAAAATGCATTTAGAAATGATAATATTGGGGAGCCTGAGTGGCTCAAGTGTCTGACCCTTGATTTTGGCTCGGGTTCTGATCTCAGGGTTGTGAGACCATGCCCCACATTGGGCTCTGCACTCAGCACGGAGTCTGCTTGGGGTTCTCTCTTCTTCTCCCTTTGTCCCTCCTCCACACACTCTCTCTCTCTTTCTCTAAAAAAAAAGAAAAAGAAATGATAATATATATTAAGCCACTGGAAAATATTCCAATATGTATATAAATGTCAACATTTCCTGCAAATACCAGTGGACAGGATATATGGACATCTGAAGATAATTATATTTTTAGCAGCTTTCAAATATTCCTCATAAAAAAGATAACTCAAAAAACAACACTGAATGAACTGTGCATGCATCCCCATTGCCATGTCAAAGAACTAAATACACAGTGCGCTCTTATTCCTTTAATATACTTGAAAACATGAGGTTTATACTTGTTTTATGATGAAACCATGAGACTGTGAATATGTTCAGGTGGCAAAAATAGTCACCAAATAAATAAATTGTTGGTGACACTAGTCTTCAGGGAACAGGTGTGTATAGATATGCAAATAGAAAAAAATCAGTAAATATTAGTTATAGGAATTGTACCAAAGAAAGGGTGGGAAGGGGTTAAATATGTGGGGATGAATTACCACACCCACAGCATAAACTCCTAATGTTAATTTACCACTGCAAGGCAATGCTATGTTGGTCTTAATTTTGCCCAGAAAAATGGGTACATGGGGGGAAAATCACTGGGCAAACTAAGCAATGTCACTTTGAATAAAAGAAAATATTTATGGGGCACCTGGGTGGCTCAGTTGGTTAAGCGTACGACTCTGGATTTCATTTCAGGTCATGATCTCAGGGTCGAGAGATCAAGTCCCCCATTGGGTTTTGCCCTCACTGGGGAGTCTGCTTGAGATTCTCTCCCTCTCTCTCTGCCCCTCTCCACACTCTCTCTCTCAACTAAATAAATAAATCTTTAAAAAAAATAAGAAAATATTTACTAGTGCATCAATGAAACAGAACCATCATAGTAACAACTTGGATTTCATATCCTAATCCTGCCGTGATGTACCATAGCAACAGGAAGCTTTCTTTCCCAGTCCTGGTGGAACATAGAGAAGATGTTACAAATGGAAGTGTCTTTTAAAAAATAATTTCAGGTGTTTTTGTTTTTTGACTGTAGGCTGAAGTAGTTTAGTTCCTCCCATCTGATAAAACTGAGAATACCCATGTTAATTTTCAGATTTGGAAAAAAAAAGCAAAACAAAAATTTCTATCACAAATAAGTATCATGCAATAACAGAGGCCCAGGAACCTCAGAGCTAACTAACAACCAGCTATTACTGAATTTGATAGTGTATAAATTTTCTTTTAGTCCTTAACAAGATGACATATGATCTATTTGGGGATTAAGTTAAGCCTGATATTCTGATTTTTTTTTTTTTTTTGTCCTGGACAACTACTAGTAGATTGGATTAGGTTTAATAATTTCTTTGAAAGGCTAAAGGATGACACAGATTATTTCTAGCTTTTTCAACTAATGCAATCATGAAAAAAGACATGCCACGGGGCAGAGGATTGAGAAAAGTCAGATGGTACAGGAAGTAATCTCAGCATTTACTAATACGCTCAGCCAAGAACATAATTGCTAAAATAACCTTGAAAGGGGTGAAAGTACTGAATACTGCAGTGGTGATTACCCTGATTTCAATTACTCTGCTTTAAATGGAATGAAATAGGGCTCTAACTCTGTTAATTAACAAGCCTATCCACAGGTGATCTCTAAATGCTCCGTGTATAGCTCCCATTAATGCAGAAAACGTACATGCCTAGAAATGGCAAGTCTGCATATTAAACCCAATTACGCAGTTTACAAGAGAACTGGCGTTCTTTTATTTTTCCACAAGAAAATTATAGTGAAGGGTGATGGGAGAAAGCAGAAAGCGTGGGGCAGAGGGAATGTTGCATACATTAATGGATAATGATCTAGAGGCAGTGCCTTTCTTGAATTAGTTCATTTTTAAGGAGAACAAAGGGGCTGTCCTGCTGGGTACATTTTCAGCAGGATGCCTGACTGGCTTATTTTTTATCTGACCACGATGTGGTTTCAATTAGCAGTAGCACTTACAAAACTAGTAGCAGTCATTGTACCAGAAAATATGAGTCTAAAGGGGTTGAAAGATACTTTAGATGTGTACAGATGTATAAACGCGCACTGCTCTAACTTCTCCCTGGCTAACCATCTTTGTCCTTAATAGTCTGCAGCTTTGGAGACTTCGAGGTGGGTGTCTTATCACATCTACACATGTCCTCGCGAACTTCTTCTTTTTTTTTTTCCCTCTTATTTTCCTTGCCTAACTCTGCTTTGGGCAAAGTCAAGAGAGCACTTCTATTCTACATCAATAATACAGGCTTGAATGTTTTCACCATCAGGAAAACTACAACACACGCAAATTTAACTCAAACCCACTGCTGATTTTTTTTTTAAATAAAATATTTCCAAATACGAAAAAGGCTAAGTTAGAAAGAAGAGATCTATGGGGCAACAGGTCTCCTAGGAAATAGAAAGAAATATGTCAACAAACACAAACCCAGAAGATTGACAAGGACTGTTTGCAGTGTTAGTATGCCCTTCCTGAGCCGTTCCAAATCACTGACTAGGAAAACTCTTGGCACAAAAGAACCCCTAACTGAAACAGAAGCTCAGCTTGCTGGTGTCTTTCAAGATGCTGGGTGTTTTTCACTATGTAAGCTTACCAAGGATCAGTACCCGAGGGATGGATGATTTCTTCTTGAGTGTTCCCTCTCTATTAGGATATTACCTGCCGCCAGGTGTTCACTTGTAACTTGCTTATAACCTTCAGATCCAAAAGGTTTTCCACATATCATGGGAGATTCATTGAATCAAAGAGAAAAATCACCATTTTCTTATTCAGCTCTACACAGAAAAGACCTTTGTTAACAGAATGCAGTATGGATTACAAAAAAACATATTTCACAACAGAGAGCATAATTTAAATAAATTCAAATACCTTTGTCAAAATTATTTACCACCACCAAAACTAACTCACGTGTCAGCAAATTATGGTTCATGGGCCAAATCCGGACCTCCTACTGGAACACAATCTTACCATTTGTGTATGTGTATTTTGTCTGCTTTTCTGCTAGAATGGCAGAACTTAGTAGTTGCAATTGCAAAGCCCCAAACATTTATGATGTGGTCCTTCATGGAGAAAGGTTGCTAAAAGAGGTGTGACTTAATTTCCATGTAAAAAAAATAGAGTTTTCCTGAATCGTTATCCTTCTAGTTAAAAAAAATCTTTAAAGGATATACCTCCAACTTTCAAATAAGCAAGACGGAGGCAAAGTGCTAAGCAAAACACCACACGACCATAAGCAGTAAATGTTAGTGCTATGACNTAGTGGTATGACAGCAATGAGGCAGCTGAAGATCCTAGAAACGAAGATAAACTATAAATCAGAGGCTTCAGAAAAACAGGAAATGAGTCCTCCAGACAATTCTCTATGTTTTTCCTTCACCTAAAATATGACATTGTCNCAGCAATGAGGCAGCTGAAGATCCTAGAAACGAAGATAAACTATAAATCAGAGGCTTCAGAAAAACAGGAAACGAGTCCTCCAGACAATTCTCTATGTTTTTCCTTCACCTAAAATATGACATTGTCTTTTTTTTTTTGAAAGATTTTATTTATTTATTTGACAGAGATAGAGACAGCCAGCGAGAGAGGGAACACAAGCAGGGGGAGTGGGAGAGGAAGAAGCAGGCTCCCAGCAGACGAGCCTGATGCGGGGCTTGATCCCAGAACGCCAGGATCACACCCTGAGCCAAAGGCAGACGCTTAACCATTGTGCCACCTAGGCGCCCCATGACATTGTCTTAAAACCCTTCTTATCTATGAATCAAGAAGTGAACTAAAATATATTATTCCTAGATACTCAGAAACAGATATTCATGACCTAAATGCCTTCAATCGAATCAATTCCTATCCTAGCATATTGTAAAAATAGTAAATACTCTTTGAAATGTCAACCAATGGTTAAAATAAAACATACAATTAATGAGGCCTTGCCGTTGGAACAGAAAGATATCTCTATTCAAATGATTGACATTTAAGTAACTGTAGATATACACACAGATATTCCTTGTACCATTAAATACAAACCAGTCTGGGCCCTGCACCCAGGTATGCAAAAAACTGCAGAAGAATCAAGAGCAGAGTAAGATCTCAATCCAGAGTGAATAAGAGTAGAAAACTGTCCTATTAGCTATTACCAAGAAACTATTATCAATACTCATTTAATGGTAAATAATACTTGTATATCTGTTGTGAGAAAAAATATATATGTACATATACATATATAGTATATATGTCTATTGTTCGGAATACTATTCTATGTTGTCTATTTCATAATGTTGATTTTTTTCTTTTCTTTTTTTTTTTTGAAAGATTTTATTTATTTATTTGACAGAGATAGAGACAGCCAGCGAGAGAGGGAACACAAGCAGGGGGAGTGGGAGAGGAAGAAGCAGGCTTCCAGCAGAGGAGCCTGATGCAGGGCTCGATCCCAGAATGCCGGGATGACGCCCTCAGCCGAAGGCAGACGCTTAACCGCTGTGCCACCCAGGCGCCCCCATAATGTTGATTTTTTCAACTGATCTTTTTAACTCATATAAATTCCCAAGNGCCTCAGCCGAAGGCAGACGCTTAACTGCTGTGCCACCCAGGCGCCCCCATAATGTTGATTTTTTCAACTGATCTTTTTAACTCATATAAATTCCCAAGTAAAAGAATCTGTGATGTTATTTCAATGTTAAAGTAAGGTCATAAATAAGGTAGGTTAGCTTCCACTTACAGACTACATAAGTAACAGACCTAAATTATTTCTCTGACTACATGAATTAATATGAATAATTCTCCTTATCACTTATTCATATCCAACATTGATTCAATTCTTATATGTAAGGTATTCAGTGAACATCTTATATAGGCCAGGCACTGGTTTGGATGCCTTTAATTCAGCAATGAGAAAAATAGAAATCTGTGCCTTCACGGATCAAGCAACGTAGCCCGGGAGACAGACAACTAATGGCCACATTCGGTGGCTCTACTTCCAGATCTAACCCTGATCTAACCAACTCTCTTCCCTCCACCACTACCATGCCAGCCACATGACCATCACCTCTCCTCTGGATAAGTTCATTAACTTCCTGATTGCTTCCCCGGCTTCTGCCCTCATCCCCAAGTAATATTCTTCAGATGGGAACTAAAGTAATTCCATTAAAACCTTATAATAACGCACCTTCACTCTTGAAAGCCCTCCAGTGGTTTTCCACTTCACGAGAATAAAATGCAAAGTCCTACTGTTGCCTCCAAGTGTCTACCCTCAGCCCCATGTCCGATCTCACTCCTACAGCTCTTCTTCTCCACCAGACCCGTGGGCCTCTTTGTTGCTCCTGGAAAACACCAGGCATAAGGAAACACCTGCCTCAGGAGTGCTGGACTTGTTGCTCCCTCCACAGATACTTTTCCCCCGGGGAAATCCACATGTCCTGCTTTCTCTATTCATTCCTGTTTCTGCCTAAATGCCAACTTATCAGACAGAACATTCCTGCTACTCCATCCATCAATCAATCAATACAATGGCCACCCCTGCATCAGCTTCATTGCTATTCTTGGTCTTTATGACTATCTGACATAATGGCTGTGGTAAATATAATTGGCATTAAATGGTTAATTGATTAGACTCTGAAAATCCCCTCACTCCATGTTTGCTGGTCTTCCTTTAGGTCTTTTGCTCTTACCATCTTTCTTATTATAACTATAACTGCCCAATTTTTTCACTTTCACTTTTTCTGGCTCCTAACATATTTTGAGTTTTTTTTGTTTTTTGTTTTTTGTTTTTTTTTTTTAAGTAAGTTCCATGTCCAACATGCAACTCGAACTCACCAAGGCAAGATCAAGAATCACATGCTCTATAACTGAGCCAACCAGGCGCCTCAGATCCTGACATTCTTATATATCCTGAATATTGACTACATTGTTCAGTAAGATGAAATGTCTTCACGACTTGGTTTTGACTTTTACACAATCTGTTATCTGAGCTCACTGAAATAATAGAAAAGTGGAAGATCCTGAAGTCATGATAAAGTAGATTTCACGATTTTTAAATGTTTAGTTGATTCAAAATAATGAATAACCTATTTTGAGTTTTTTCTAATGACTCTAAGATACTTATTTTTAACAATTTACATTGAAATCATTAATGAAAATTACTGAGGGCTAGATATGCAATTTTTTTATTTTCTCGTTTTTAATAAACTCAGATATAATACATACCCTATATTAAGAAACGCATATATAGATAGAGCTATACAAAGCAAGGAATGAAAATGCTTTACTTTTGAAGGAAGAAGAACTATGGAATTCATCTAANGAGCTATATAAAGCAAGGAATGAAAATGCTTTACTTTTGAAGGAAGAAGAACTATGGAATTCATCTAAATTTATCAAATGTAATATAAGTAAATGAACACTAATATTTGCCATCAGATTTTTCAGCGTCAGCACTGCAGGATTAATATACATGAACTTTCATCCTGTCTGTATTTGCACTCTAACTTTCAGATATGCACTCCCAGGTAAAGGAAAACCAGTATGAATTTTCTTGGCTTTTATTTCTTCTGAATCAGTTACACCATCATTTGACTCATTACCATTGTTACATTCAGAAAGGTGCATTTTTACTTAAAAAAAAAAACCCAGTAAAGTTCATTTTGGTGACTATAAACTATGTTTAAAAATAAATAATACCAAGTTCACTTCTCTTATTTAGCTAGTAATATTAAACCATCAACCAAAAACAAACAGGCTAGATTAAAAATTACNAACCCAGTAAAGTTCATTTTGATGACTATAAACTATGTTTAAAAATAAATAATACCAAGTTCACTTCTCTTATTTAGCTAGTAATATTAAACCATCAACCAAAAACAAACAGGCTAGATTAAAAATTACAAGACATATGAAAATACACTGATTAAGCATTCTGTCTTATCCCTGTTTCTTCAGATTCTTGCTCTACTAGGGACAGTCATATAATTCTGGGCTCACCCATCCTGAAACAAAACAAACACACAAACAAGCAAACAAACTTCATCCTCCGTCCCAAAGGAGAAAAGTGGTGCTGGGAAGTATTAAGAGCTTTGCCAATACCACAGGGATTTTGCACCAGGCAAAACTGAGGCCAAAATCCTCTCTCTGATGTTGACTTCAGGCAAAGGCCTTCAGAAGCTGTACCTTCCAGGTCAAGAGTGCAAACTCAGGAAACAGGATAATCTAGGCTTAATCCTGACTATTTTATCTACTAGCTGTTAATTTACTTAATCTCTTTAAACTATGTAGACTCATCTATATGAGAGTATTATAAAAATAGTACCTACGGCACAGGGTTATCATGAAGAATAACTTGCCCTCATACCTGGCATTTCTTTATGTTCACCATCATCACTGTAATGGGGACTTGACCCTCTCCCTACAATAGGACACTAGCTGGTGTCTGGATTCCGCTGATCTCCTACATTCTTGACCAATCAGTATTCTCTAAGTACTGCCTCCATCATGGTAGTCCTCTGCTCTCAAACCTTCACTGATACCCTCCATATCACCACAGGAAGACTAGACTTCTAAGCCTGACTTTTAAGCCACCCATACTCAGAACTAATCACTTCAGGTTTTAGAATGTTCANTCCTATCACCACAGGAAGACTAGACTTCTAAGCCTGACTTTTAAGCCACCCATACTCAGAACTAATCACTTCAGGTTTTAGAACGTTCAAGCTCTCATTGCCAGCTCTGTCCCTANGTTTTAGAATGTTCAAGCTCTCATTGCCAGCTCTGTCCCTAACCCTGTTCCCTCAAGTCATGATGACAGTATGGTGTAGTAGTTAAACATGCCATATCTGAAATCAGGGACAGGACATTGAATTCAAATCTTGGCTTCACTCATATCTGCAGTAGGCAGTCCACTCAATCTCACTAAACTTGTTTCCTCCCATATAAAATGAAGATCTTAATAGTAAAAGTAGGTTTTATTGGGACCAACTAAGAGAAAGCATGGGATCTCCACCGTAGTCAGCATTCAGTAAACCTCCGACAGATAGCATATCTGTTCTTCTGTCTTCACTCTCTGCCTAGCCAGAACTACTCATCCTTTGTGCCTTGTTTCTTGTATTCTCTACTTCTTGGGCAACCTTTTTTAAGAAGCTATAGACCATTGCCTAGTTCCGTACTGATCATTCTTTACTTTACCTTCCCAATAGATTGTAAGTCTTTTTTGAGGGCAGGGAGTATATTTTATTGTCTGGTAGCCTTCATGGTGCCTGATGTAACACAACACAGACTGCAGAGTCCACAGTGAGATTATCTTGAAATCGCCAAAGAGCATCTATATTACTACCGCTGCTATAAGAAATTACCAATGAGCCAAGTAGAGCTGGGACGGGTGGGGTATTCAGGGTCTGGGCTTGCCCCATCCCCACCTTTGACTTTAGTTTCTTTTTTTTTTTTTTTAAAGATTTTATTTATTTATTTATTTGACAGAGATAGAGACAGCCAGCGAGACAGGGAACACAAGCAGGGGGAGTGGGAGAGGAAGAAGCAGGCTCATAGGGGAGGAGCCTGATGTGGGGCTTGATCCCATAACGCCGGGATCACGCCCTGAGCTGAAGGCANTAATCCATCAAATGACACCCATGTTTCCAGTTTTATAGAGGATGTGTTTCTACTACCGTAGGAGAAAGGAAAATGACGCCATCATTTTTAGTGGATGTAAATGACTTATCTCATAGAATTCTACGAGAAAACCAGTTTCGAGTACATTAACTTTTCCAAAATCTCAAGAAGGATCTGACAACTTTTATTTAGGTAGGCATTATTGATACTATCCCTTCATGCAATGCACAAATTTTCATGGGTCCGTCCACAGGCAAGATCTTAGTTTCAGTACACTGGAAGACGTACACAGTGCTTTGTTAAAGCGAATGAATGCAGAGCTCTGTTAATTTGTTGATACNCCTGATGTGGGGCTTGATCCCATAACGCCGGGATCACGCCCTGAGCTGAAGGCAGACGCTTAACCGCTGTGCCACCCAGGCGCCCCGACTTTAGTTTCTGACTTAAATTGAAATCAATGATTCATATTTTTATTATTAGTCATTTATAAAACAATTTTACATACATTACCTCATTTAATNCCCCAGCTAATGCTTCCTGGGTGAATCCCTGCCAAAGCCTGGGAGGTGGCAAGCCATGGTGTTAACACCAATCTAATCCATCAAATGACACCCATGTTTCCAGTTTTATAGAGGATGTGTTTCTACTACCGNAAAAGCATTCTGTGTTATAAATCAGGTCTTTCAGCTATTCAAATTTCATAAAAAAAAACAACCAGGGAGTCAACCCAAGTCCTCTGGTTCCAACGGTAGCATGTAGGGTACAGCACTCAGAACATTGTTTTTAATTCTAGAATTTCATAGCCATCAGAAAACCATGTGGTTTAACACTAAAAAAATGTGAAGTTATACTCTTCTAACTTGAAGTGGCACTTCCTGAATTAAAGAATGAGTTTTACCCCCCAAATATTTTTACATTGTTAATATAATTCCATTCAATGAAATAATCTGGAATGAATTAGCTAAATGTCATGATGTAAAAAATGACAAAAACAGCTTTAATAAGCAAGCATTGATTTATTCCATTATTTTGTCTATTAACTCTTTAGAGTACTATATTTTTTTTATTTGTCTATGCATGTATATATTTATTTTAGGTTGTCTAATAGTATGTTTGTTATTAATTTGGTAAGTCTGACAGAATGTTCTTGGACACAGATGGAATCAAATTGTGNCAGTGCACATTTCATTTAATGTAGAATGGTGCTGAAGAAATAAAAGCAACTTTAGAGAGTTAATCTGGCCATCTGGAATACAAAATAGAGGTATATGTTCTTTAGTCAATTTTAATCAGAACACAACCTGAAGTCCATAAAAGAAATTGCTGACAGATTTGGTACATAAAACTTCAAATGTTTCTATGATGAAGTCTCCATTAGCAAAGTTAAAAGATAAACAGCAGTCTTGGAGAAATATTTATGCTGTGTAAAAGAAACAAAGGCTCTCTTTATAAAGAATTTTTAGAAATCGAAAAGGAAAGATCCAAAGAGGAATGGGGCAAAGGGTCTGAACAGGTAATTCACAGGAAAAACTACCAGTGGCCAATAAAGTTAGTAAGACTGATTCTACCACAGCAGTAATTGTGAAAGGCCAATGAGGAATCCACGTGACCTTATTTTTATTTAGGATCCTAAAAAAAAAAAACAAAAAAAAATTAATGATAATAAACAATGATTGAGAGTGTATGAAAGTAGTAGTCTAGCTGCCTATGACTTGTGGGGACATAAATTATTTTTGCACTTTGGAGAGTAATTTGGTAATATCTATAAATTAAAAATTCACATGCCCTCTGGCCTGGCAATTGCAATGCAATCTAGCCTACAAAAGTACTAGCATGCATGGTCAAAGATTTCTAAGAATGTCAGTTTCTGCATTACTTACAAAAATTAATAAGTTTTATTAACTTGTTACTTATTATCCCCCCTCAAAAACAAATTTTTTGAGACATAATTGAGACATAATTATGTCTTAATAGAGTAATAATAAAATAAGCCATTAAGTGTTACCCAGTAGTTCTGAGAATGTGGTCAGTTATAGGTCCTGATAAAGAAAGATCTCATTGGTATATCAAGTGAAAAAAATGAAGAATTCACAGAATAATAGAGTAGGATTCAATTCATTATTTTTAAAAATGCATATGGTTGCACATGCACATATATGCACGCAAAAGTATTTTACAAGGTTTGGATGGAAATAGCAAAACTATTGGCTACTTCTGGAAAAGGAAATAATTTGCAGAAGGGGAAGTTCATGGGAAATTTTCATTGTTTAAACTGTTTAACACTGCATCATGNAAAAAAAACAACCAGGGAGTCAACCCAAGTCCTCTGGTTCCAACGGTAGCATGTAGGGTTACAGCACTCAGAACATTGTTTTTAATTCTAGAATTTCATAGCCATCAGAAAACCATGTGGTTTAACACTAAAAAAATGTGAAGTTATACTCTTCTAACTTGAAGTGGCACTTCCTGAATTAAAGAATGAGTTTTACCCCCCAAATATTTTTACATTGTTAATATAATTCCATTCAATGAAATAATCTGGAATGAATTAGCTAAATGTCATGATGTAAAAAATGACAAAAACAGCTTTAATAAGCAAGCATTGATTTATTCCATTATTTTGTCTATTAACTCTTTAGAGTACTATATTTTTTTTATTTGTCTATGCATGTATATATTTATTTTAGGTTGTCTAATAGTATGTTTGTTATTAATTTGGTAAGTCTGACAGAATGTTCTTGGACACAGATGGAATCAAATTGTGTTTTTAACTATTTTATAAAGCTAATTTCTAAATTTACCCTGTTATAGGGACCAAGTATCTTTGTTGCCATTCAGATAGAATATTTGGATATATCTAGTTATCTACTTATTTCATCAAATATGTTCAGAGTATCTGCTGTGTATAAAGCACAGTATTAGGTACAGCAGCTCAATGGTCAATAAGAAGTGGTCTTGTTTTCAGGAAGTTTACTATCCAATGCGAGAGGCAGTGATATAAACCAATAACAGAGACTTCCAGATGGGGAAGGGTTATTGAGGATGAGAACAAGGAGAAGGAATTCACAAAAGAAAGAGCATTTGAGTTGAGTCTTGAAGAGTAACTCATAATGACGTGAAGAGCGCTCTAGTCAGTGGGGGAAAATATATGGCAGTGGCTCCTCTAAAGACAAGGGGAAGGAAGGGCTTGAGCCATTGAAGTGGGACCAACAATTAGAGGTGAAAAAGGACCAATTAGAGTAGGAAACCATCATCAGAGGGGAGGATGACTTTGACTTAGAAAAGGAAGGTTGAGTTCAAGTCATGGTCACATGATTCATGACAGAGAGTGTGGATATTATTTTGTTGGACTGCAGATAGTGGTGGGATGACTAAATCTGATAAGAACATTTGGGGTAAAATAAGGTAGGGATCAAGAAAGATTGAGAAAATGAGTTAGGAGACCACTGTGGCAGAGAGAAACCAAAGGATTCTGCATTCTCCGAATGAATGGGGGAAGCCTGTTCCCAGTGCCACTCTGTGAGCTTCAGAATTGCTCTGGCAAGTGCCCTAAAATAAATTCCACAGCCTTGTTCCCAAGATTGTTATTCAGGATGTGTGGGATGATACCCGAAATCTCATTTCAGTGTTTCCCCAGCTAATGCTTCCTGGGTGAATCCCTGCCAAAGCCTGGGAGGTGGCAAGCCATGGTGTTAACACCAATCTAATCCATCAAATGACACCCATGTTTCCAGTTTTATAGAGGATGTGTTTCTACTACCGTAGGAGAAAGGAAAATGACGCCATCATTTTTAGTGGATGTAAATGACTTATCTCATAGAATTCTACGAGAAAACCAGTTTCGAGTACATTAACTTTTCCAAAATCTCAAGAAGGATCTGACAACTTTTATTTAGGTAGGCATTATTGATACTATCCCTTCATGCAATGCACAAATTTTCATGGGTCCGTCCACAGGCAAGATCTTAGTTTAAGTACACTGGAAGATGTACACAGTGCTTTGTTAAAGCGAATGAATGCAGAGCTCTGTTAATTTGTTGATATAGTGCACATTTCATTTAATGTAGAATGGTGCTGAAGAAATAAAAGCAACTTTAGAGAGTTAATCTGGCCATCTGGAATACAAAATAGAGGTATATGTTCTTTAGTCAATTTTAATCAGAACACAACCTGAAGTCCATAAAAGAAATTGCTGACAGATTTGGTACATAAAACTTCAAATGTTTCTATGATGAAGTCTCCATTAGCAAAGTTAAAAGATAAACAGCAGTCTTGGAGAAATATTTATGCTGTGTAAAAGAAACAAAGGCTCTCTTTATAAAGAATTTTTAGAAATCGAAAAGGAAAGATCCAAAGAGGAATGGGGCAAAGGGTCTGAACAGGTAATTCACAGGAAAAACTACCAGTGGCCAATAAAGTTAGTAAGACTGATTCTACCACAGCAGTAATTGTGAAAGGCCAATGAGGAATCCACGTGACCTTATTTTTATTTAGGATCCTAAAAAAAAAAAACAAAAAAAAATTAATGATAATAAACAATGATTGAGAGTGTATGAAAGTAGTAGTCTAGCTGCCTATGACTTGTGGGGATATAAATTATTTTTGCACTTTGGAGAGTAATTTGGTAATATCTATAAATTAAAAATTCACATGCCTTCTGGCCTGGCAATTGCAAAGCAATCTAGCCTACAACATACTAGCATGCATGGTCAAAGATTTCTAAGAATGTCAGTTTCTGCATTACTTACAAAAATTAATAAGTTTTATTAACTTGTTACTTATTATCCCCCCTCAAAAACAAATTTTTTGAGACATAATTGAGACATAATTATGTCTTAATAGAGTAATAATAAAATAAGCCATTAAGTGTTACCCAGTAGTTCTGAGAATGTGGTCAGTTATAGGTCCTGATAAAGAAAGATCTCATTGGTATATCAAGTGAAAAAAATGAAGAATTCACAGAATAATAGAGTAGGATTCAATTCATTATTTTTAAAAATGCATATGGTTGCACATGCACATATATGCACGCAAAAGTATTTTACAAGGTTTGGATGGAAATAGCAAAACTATTGGCTACTTCTGGAAAAGGAAATAATTTGCAGAAGGGGAAGTTCATGGGAAATTTTCATTGTTTAAACTGTTTAACACTGCATCATGCAAAATTTTTACAATAAAAATATATGCTTGTATAATTGAAAACTTGAACAATATATATCAAATTTTTCCTAATATTGGAGAAAAACTATAAAGTACACTTAAAGGGGAAAAAAAGGACATCTTGATCATTACTATTCTAAAAGTAAAAGAAAAAAAACCCCAAAAGCCCTGAACTGCTCCACTATGTTTATTTTTGACTGAATTCCAGCACTGTGATAAAATAGTACATTAAAAGGTAACCACTTTATGATTAAATAAAGGACTTAGCATTGACTATTTCAAAATGTGAATTTGGGTAAAAATGAGTTTGCTTGTTGGTTTTCCCTGAAAAGCTTTAGGTGATGAAAGTTAATAGTTTGCTGTGAGTGTGTGTGTGTATGTGTGTGTGTGTGTGTGTGTAACTGATTCTCAGGCAAAATAAAATCATTATTACGTGAAAAGGTATTTCCCATTCCATTCAAGCCCTTTAGTAGCTCATGCACTTCTGGGTATAAAGATCATATTTCTCTAACTGAAGAGAGTGCTCTTTATACACCTAGCAGACGCCTACCATTCTCAGGCGTTTGTTCTGGGATCAATACCCATGTCAACGCTAGTAAAGCATTTGTGGTCCTTTCCACATGTAGTCACGCTCTGCAATCCTTCCCTCCACTGCCAGGCATCATCATTTTTACAACAGGAGATCGCTGGCACCACTGAAGTGCATTTTAACACCTCCCCCTATTATCCATGAAATGGGAAGTTCTACCCAAGTCCCAGGAGCGCTTTAAACTTTATTTCCGAGGTTAATTAGACTCCCACAAAGTTCTTCGCTACTGTCCCTAAGGGGGACTTCTCTGCCTAAAAATGTGCTCCAGTGGACAAGCCATCCTGTGATATTACAAGCGCTGAGAAAGCAGAGGTGGCAATATTTGGAAAGGAAGGGTGGAATTTCCTTTCTTTACATGTGTGAGGATTGTGTATGGGGGGAGGGGCTCTATTTTGTTTATGAGAAGGAGTGGGTCTTTTAGGAATTAGCATTTATATCATATATACATATATGTAAATATTAAGTGTGTGTGTATATGTTTGTGTATATACTATATATATATATATTTATATATATATATATTTGCATATATATCCTGAATAAAGGGAGCGAGGACGATCTCTTTTTATTTGATGCTAATCCCCCCTCTCCCGCCTCCAGTCCTGGGAGCACCCCTCTTTCTAATAAATGGCTGGCTGAGCTAACCATTCAGGCTTTCCCCTTTGATCACCTCCGAGCTGTCAGCCCGTGCTGCTGTTTTCCTCTCAGCTCTTGTTCCTGCCTAAAAGTGGAAGTAATACCCCCTGAAAGAAATACCCTAGGTGTCCTCCAAAGCATCAATCTATTTCTTCTTTTTCTTCTTTTTTTCTCCGAGGCCCACCCTCCCAGCTTGAACAACCCCCCCCTCCCCCTCTGCAGAATCGCGGTTCCTTTGGAGCTCGCTGGGCTGCGCCGGGGTGACCCCCTGGGCCCTGGCAGTCTGCGACGCTACCACCCGGCCAGACAGGGGAGGTCCCCGCCCGCCGCTCCAGCCCATTCCCTCTTCCTCGCCCGCCGGGAGCCGGATCCTGCAGGCATCTGAGTTTGCGTGTGCTGCCTTTTGCTTTCTGGAAGGCAAGCATTGTTTTCCTCTGGATGCAGTCTTTCTGTGACCGCCCCCCCCCCAATTCCTCCTTCTCCCTCCCCTGCCAGGGACTTGGGATTGCCCTGCGGGCTCCCCGGGCTCCCGCCAGGTCTCCCGCTGCAGTGTTGGGGCCGCAGGGAGTGCGACCCAGCTCCGCTCGGCTGAAAGCATTTGCAAAGGCGGCTGCTGCCAGGGCCGGCATTGAACACGTTTCCCAGCGCATGTTCTCGTTTCTTGTTTACAGCTGAGATGATAAGCAATTTGTGTCCCCTCTTATCATCGTGTCAGGCAGTGAAGTATAGTTTGTAAATATTATTCAAAGGAAATAATTTGCAAAGGCAAACAATTACAAGCAGAGTATATGGACCATGAGGTTTGTCCTTAATGTGTTTACCAGAAGGAGAGGGAAGGGGGCCGGGAAATGGGGAGACTATGGGGGCGGGAGGAGTGACTCCAAAGGACTCTGATTCTGTGACAGTGACAAAACTAATTAAACGTAATGTCGCTTAAAAGCCTTTGCTCTCTTCCTGAAATTGCTTGAAAGTATGCATTATTAAAAGGAGGGGGAAAAAAAGATGTAGCAAGGGGAGGACTTCTGGTGACTGAATACAACTCATTGAGCCGGCTCACTAATGTCAAACTGCAGTGGAAAGAAATAAGCCTGCAGCCCGCTGTGCGGAGGCCCCAGCCAGGGAAGCCGGAGCTGCTCAGTGGAAAATTCCTGCCGAGGACGTGTTTCCATTTCCAATGGGGAGAAAGAGGGTGTTGTTGGAAGCTGGCAATTCTTCGGAAAATACAGAAAACACAAGGAAGATGACAAAATGACCTCACTGAACTCTGAGAAATTAAGCAAACATGTAGTTTTAGCCAACATACCACATTCTTATAGTGCCTGTGCCTGGAAAACCCCGGAGCTTCCTGCTCAGTTAAGAGGCAGAAACTCAGCTCTCCCCGCTCGGATACCCAGGGCTCCAGAGAGGAAAGAAGTGGTGTTTTAGGTGCTAGAGGGCTAGCGGAGCGTGACTGCAGAAGCCTGTGTGTGATGAGGACATGTGTGCTCCTCCAAGAGACTTGTGAGCTTAGGGACGCCTGAATACTGAATGCGATGGCACCTTCGTTTAGGAGAGAGCAGAGGATTTCAGGGGAGGTTGTCAGTTTCTGTCTGAAAGAACTCCAGGGCCCCTAAGGGGGGGGGGCAGATATTACTAGCTGGGGGTTGTCTCTGGAAGACGTTAGCGGGGTTTCTTCAAAGGAGATCTTGGATTGTATCAGGAGGAACTAGTAAGAGGTGCAGAGCCAGAGGGGGCACCTTTCCCAGGCAGAGGGAAGACATCCTGTAGCTGCAACTAGATTACCATTTTATGTCATCTAAACATATTCTGGTGGAGAGAAAGGGAGACTCATCAGGAGCCATGATTTTTCTTCTGCAAAGCTTCTGTCAGAAAGGCAGGGGGAGAAATTTGCCAGGCATCAAAGGCTTTATGCTAAACAATGCATTTGCTAAATGATCTTCCTTTGCTATGCTGGTCTTTTCTCTACCAGACCTACAACACACAGACAAGTTAAAGAAAACTTGTTTTGCTCTTATGGCTGGCTGTAAGGTGTGTTTGTGGGTGTGTGTGTGCACTTGCTCCTTGAACAGCACTTTTATATACAACTCCTGTCCTGAGTAGTCTGAGAATGAAATGACTGTTGAATTATATGGGAAACTCCCTATGAAAAATAGTTGGCATTGTTATTTTAGTTACAAATCACAGATGCCTGAATTTGTGTGGTCAAAGTCACACCTACTGACAAACCCAAAGCGTTAATCAACATGTCTTGTACCATTCGCGTATCTCCTTGCATTTCAGGTTCACTTGGGTATGTAAATTCAATGGGATGGTGGATCTTGAGCCTTAAAAATTTTACCTAGCAAGCAATATTTAGTTCAGGACAAATGTTAAGCTATGCTTGATTGCCAAGATAATGGGCATAGTTGATTAAGGAAATGATCTATTGTGAGATGGTTGTTACATATTGAAAATACGAATGTTCTTGTCTGTTCTTACAAGCAACCCACTTGCGTAATTGTTAAAAGGAGAAAGACTAAAGAGTTTTATTGAGATAAAACACATATACCATAAAATTTAATCATTTCAGTGTTCAACGGGTCTTAGTAGATTTACATAGTTGCACAGCTATTGCTATAATTTTACTCTAAAACATTTCTATCACTCTAAAAAGAAACATTTATAATCACTAGTCATTCCCCGCTCAACCCGAAGCAAACACTAATCCAGTTTCTGTGTCTGTACATTTGCCAATTTGGGACATTTCATATAAATGGAATCATACAATATGTGTGCGTGTGTGAGTTTGTGTGTGTGTGTGAGTTTGTGTGTGTGTGTGTGTGTGAGTTTGTGTGTGTGTGTGTGTTTGGCTGCTTTCACTGAGCATGTTTTTGAGGTCCATCCATGTTGTATCTTTTTATTGCCAAGTAGCATTACATGATATGGATCTATTACACCCTGTTTATCCTTTCATCAGTTGATGGACATTTGGGTTGTTTCCCTATCTGGGCTACTGTGAATAATGCTATTATGAACATTCAGATACAAGTCTCTATGTGGCCATATGCTTGCTTTTCTTTTTGGTAAATGCATAAAAGTGGCATTACTGGGTTATAGTAAATCTATGTTTTAACTTTTTTAGAAATTCCCCAACTCTTTTCCAAAGTAGCTGTACCATTTCATATTCCTAGAGATAACGTATGAGGGTTTCAGTTGCTTCAAAGATTCACCGACACTTGTTACTGTTTGTCTTTTTGATTTTAGCCATTTTGGTGGGTATCCCAGCAGAGTCTTGATTTGCATTGTCTAATGATCAAGGACGATGTGCACCTTTACTTGTGCTTATTGGCCATTTGTATATCTTTTTAGGAAAAATGTCCACTCAAATCCTGTTTGTTTTTCAATTGGGTTATTTGTGTTTTATTATTGGCTTATGAAAGTTCTTTTTGTATTCTGGATACAAGTCCCTTATTGGAAATATGATTTGAGAATATTTCTTCCAGTCTGCAGGTTATCTTGTTTTGTCTTGATAGTGTCTTTTGAAGCACAAACATTTTTTTTAAGTTTTTGATTAAATTCAATTTATCAGTTGTTTTTCTTTTATCACTTATGCTTTTGTTTTCATATCTATCCTTTTTCTAGAGCTGTAAACTCTCTTATTTCCTTTTCAGGAAAGAAAGATCAGAGATCTAGAACATTTTAGATTCTTCAGAATCAAGCAGGAACTTAGTATAGAAAATGAATTTGATGCCTCAAGCTCCAAATACTACCAGACTGCTTGTCCTTAATGAGCCTCACCATGTAGTTCTTTAGTCTAAATTATGTGGGTTTATAGTGTTCAGGATGAAACAAAACTTGCATCTCCAAGAACTTTCATCAAACTGAGGGGAAAATCCCTCTTTTAAGTACTTAGGAAAAGTGCCCATTTTTACTTTTCTGTTTGCTCCTCCATGTTTCCAACAAGTTTTCTCAGATTTAGGGGAAACAGAAAAGTGAAACTTTAAGCCAATCTCTAATACCTTTTAAAGAAAAAAATCGGTATTTGGTGTTATCTATTAGGCTGACTGACTAATGTAGTTTATTTTAAACTTAATCCTGTTCTGATTTTCAAATCACACTTGCATAATTGGGAGAAAAGTGCCTGTCTTTTTTTTTTTTTTTTAATTTTAAAATTCACTCTTCAGTGTTGTTCCAGGTAAATCCTCTACAGAGGAAATGAACTAATATTTTACTTACTCAATCTATATATTTTAATAACCTGCTATGGCCCTATCACTGAATCAGAATAGAGAAATCACGCAGCTGCAATAGTCCTAATGATTTATACTCTAAAACATTTTACAAAGTCAAGGACAAAGGTCTGGATTTGAGGACAAAGCCACAATTCATCTTTACCGTCTGAAGTTTCCTGATAATAGCACCTCTCCGAGTTACAGAGAAGCTTGAACCTCTTCCAGTTTTTGAGATTCCAAGTATATTTATAAAAGTGACAAAAGAGTTGCAAAATTGTGGTGTATCTAAAATACGCTGTACCACTTTTAACACGTAGAGCGCAATATGTGTATTCAGTCATAAAGGTAAATTTCAGGATTGTAAAAAAAATATCAATTTAGGGTATGCTACATTTGAAGTATTTGAGTCATGGGACAAAAGTTTAATAGACACCTTTCAATCTAGTCCCTATATGTCTTGGACTCTATGTATAACTTCATTTGAAGACTGCGTCAAAAGTTTAAATTTGAAACTATTTCTCACTTCTTTGTCACATGAGAAAATACATTATATTTGAAGATTTTCCTTATCTTCCTTCCCTTAAATGTTGCTGCTTGCGTGGGTGCGTATGTTCTGACATGACTACTGGGGAAGCTGACCTTTCCTCTCCCTGGTTGGAGGGCTAACACATTGGTAGTGGAAGATTTCATACATCCGAATCATGGTGAACCTCAGAATACAGTGCAGATAATATTATTCTACTAATAAATGGATGTGTTTCTCCTTTAAATCACTGAACACCGAGATCCTTCTGCTTCCCAGAGTGACCCTTGTGGATTACCACTCCAGAGACTGAGAGGGTGGGTAAGAGACTTGGCGGGAAAATAAGCTTACAGGCAGGTTTGAATGAAAGATGATATCGGACTTAGCTAACTAGATCGTAGACTTAAGGGAGCTTCAGAAAGGAAGAATTATGGGGGAAGTCCTTTCTTCCCAGTCCTTGGGGACCGGCAGAAAAAAAGGGAAATGATGAAAGAAGGAGAAAGTTCTACCTGCCACCCCTCCATCCCTATACCCTAGCTGCTTGATAAGGCCAAATGCAAAGGGGATAGTGGCTTTAGAGAAACCCAGATGAGTTGGGGACAGGTGCAGATGGTGGGATTCCAAAGCCTGTAGGGTTTTTCTTCTTCCTATGGTTGGGGCTCTTGGAAGAAATTATCTTGAGAGCTGCTCTTCACACATATTTGGGGCATTGCTGTATCAAAGTAAACTTGTCAGGGCAGCACGGTTGATAGAAGGAGGACACAGTGTTTAGAAAGCCCTCAGCTCCTTTTCGCATGGACGGGGCCTTCAAAATAGTTCAAAACTAGGCCGGGGTGCCTATTAGCAGCTTCCACCATAGAATGGAATAAATGGACAGTGACTGTGTAATGGGTACCTGGGTCTGGAGGGATGAAGACCTTTAGTGTTTCCAGAATCAACACATTGCAGAATGGAAAAAAAAATAATAATAACTTTTTTTCTGCTAGAGGTGCAGGTTAGGGGAGAATTAGAATCCAGATTCATTCTGAGTAATGTCAGTGGAAGCTTAGTACCCTAAAAAGCCAATTTTTTAATGATTGGATTGTACTGTGAGTTTCAGATAGGGAAAGCAGAAGTGGGAGTTTAATCAGAGAAACAGAGCCAGTAGGCTTTATATAGAGTAAGAGATTCATTGCAAGGAATGGCTTCCACAATTACAGGGAGCAGCAGGAAGTCTGAAGTCTGTAGGGTAGGCTGTCAAGAAGAGTGGGCTAGATCTCTCAGGCACCAGCAGAAGCTCCTGACCACAGGCAGAATTCCTTCCTGTTCAAGGACACCTCAGCTCTACTCTCAAGCCCTTTTAACTGCTTGACTCAGGCCCACCCGGATTATTTACGATAATCTTCTTCACTTAAATCAACTGATTATGGACTTTAATCACCTCTACAGAATACCTTCCTAGCAACATGCAGATTACAGTTTGGTGGAAAGTGAGGTACTGTATCCTAGCCAAGCTGACCGAGCACTGACCATCACAGGGCATTCTGTTCATTCTCCCACTGTACCCCCTACCTATCAGTGGCCTTCCAAGAATAAGACTAGATACATTTCACATAAAATAAAAGATGCACTCCTTCTTTTCACAATTGAGTTGTCCCACGGGACGTTTGTAAACGCGAGTCCGCATGAGAGAGCGAGAGAGATACTTAGGCATTTTCTATAGCATCAAGGAGGCAATCTTCCCATTATTCTCTGCCTGAAGCAGAGCCAAAGTATAAAAGCAAGATCTTCTCTGCTAACAAGTTCTAAGGAATTACTGTGATTTCAGACTTCTGGCCTCCAGAAGTGTGAGAGAATACATTTCTGTTGTTTTAAGCCACCATGATTGTGGTAATTTATTATGGCGGCTCTGGGAATCTAATACAAGCATTTCGTACGTGTTGCTTTTATTTAAACAACTTGGAACCTGTTGGAACTACTACCACCTCAAGACATTCTTTGGGCTTTTTTTTTTCCCCTTCAGAACACTCTTTTTCCTTCTCCCTGAATAAGAAATAAAAGAAGACTAAATTAAGTGCTTGTAAAGAGAGTTTTTAAAATATTGTATTTCAGGTAGTCTCTAGGATTTGGGCTTTGCTATGTTCAGATGGCTTTTACATGTTTCTCTAATCACTGAGGAAGCGCATTCTTCTCTGCAGTGAATGGTACTGCCCAGGAAGAGCCAAGGAGGCCATATGAAGTCTTTTCTCCCTCTCCTTCCAAAGCCATGCTTCAGCAAATCACAACACCCTGAGGAAATGTCTGTCTTTCCCCATCTTTACTGCTGGCATCTGTGAGCTCCTCCAGCCTCCCTGCTGCATTTTATTTATCCCCTAATAAGTCACTGCATAGACAAAAGCCAGGGTAATAGTTTTTAAATCTCAGCCCAATCTTGACACTCCATTTCCCTGCCCCCAGCTTACAAATCATCAAAGGTTTTCCACTGCAACTAGAATAATATCAAAACCCCTGACCGTGCCTTGCAAGGCCCAGTTTTACAGCATAGCCAGGCTCATCTCACTGCCCCCCCCACCCCACTCACTAAGTCACTAGATCCCAACACCTCTAACCTAACTCTTCTTTGTGCCTCTGGGCCTTTGCGCTGTTGGCTCTTCCAGAAGGCTTTTCTCCTGGATTTTTATCTGGCTGGCACCTTCTTAGCATTCAAGTCATACCTCTGAATGTCACCTTTTAAGATAAGCATTCCCTAACACTTCTCATGTTGCTAACTCTTACAATAACCCTATTATTTCTGTCATTGCACTTATCACAGACTACAAATATCTGATTGTGTGCTCACTTACTTATTGCATGTCCAGATTCACCAGAAGGTATGCTCCTTGAGAAACGGAACTTTGCCAACTATACTCATTTTTGTATCCTCAGCACTTTGAACAGTGCCTGACACACAGGAGATATTCAATAAGTATTTGCTGAAAGGATGAGTAAATAAATATTGAAATAGAAGGTGATGGTTTATGTCATATAAGTTACAAAGAAGCTACAAACTATATACACCTTCATATAGGAGCTACTTATTAAATTCTGGTAACTTGCCTTATACTGACTTTAAAATCTCCATTATTTTCTATCTACTGTTCTCCTACTCTACAAAACATAATAAATTCAGTCATGTTTAGTGACATTCACTGTCTCACCAACTGAAAGACCATTCTTTAGTTGTAAGAATGGCACCTTTTTTTCCCCCTGTGCCTTACAATTCAATTAATCTGCCATTGGATTTTGTTTGAAAAATCTTCCAACATCCCAAGGTAGCAAGATTTCTATCTGGGTGTGGCTGACATTATGGCCACAGTATGGGCAGTTTAAAATAACATTTGCTGGTTTGGAAAGCACAGGGTCACATGGATAGGAACTAAGTTTCAGGTAACTTGAGATTTTTTGGTTGAGAAGAAAGCAGCTAGCTATGAGAACAAACCACAGAGAGGAAAGCGCTTGTGTCTGTGGAAAGACCCCAGCTTGACAATGTTTCAAAGAATATTTACTTTGGATATCTAATATGACAGATTTCCTTGTGAGATATGTTCACCGGGCTTTTGGTTGGCAGCACCATAATTTTCGATATAAAAAAAGTCTGATTATTTTTAAAAACGGCTACTTTTAAAGACACTGCATGCAACTGACTCAAAATGTAGACCAGCATCACTCCTCATGTTTATATACATGGTGAAATTGACACGCATTCACTATGTCTTTCATATTTTGGACTACCATCCAGGTACTGGATCCATGTCCAAAAGGGCTCAGCTCTCTTCTATTAGATACTAAAAGTTTTACAACTCATAAGACGGCTAAACTGCTTTTATATGACATTTAAAAGCAGGAAACAATGGTATAAATTCATATTAAATTTCTTAAGAGTCTCAAAGGTGTCAAAAATTTGTTATTTGGACAAATCAGCTGAAACTTCAGCAGAAAAACAAATGCTGTGCTATTTTGTAAGTAAAATAGTCTTTTACATGACACACAAAGTAATGGATATGATTATTAACACAGGTCAAAGCATGACTGTGACCTTTGCATATATAATGACAAGTTAAGAGTATTCTTTAATGGATGTAAAAGTACTTTCTTTAATCTATGACACCAGGAACTGTTATTCTATATGAATTCATCTTTAAAGTTGTTTTTGTTACATACACTCACCTCTATAACATAATCAATTCTTCTTGCACACTTCACAGATGTTTTAGATGTTTTCATTGAGCCAGGGTAGATAAACTCCATAGACTTTATGTTTGAATATTAATTATAATTTTTCCTATGGCTGCTGGGACATCATGCCTTACATTGTCTATGAAAAACCCCATCCTGGCCATATGGGAATTTGGTGCCACTAGGAAGATGAAACTTCTACCAGTTAAGACAAAATCCTTAATTGCTCATCTCAGACACCAAAGCCTCATTAAGAACCTTTGGTGGGAGTGAAACATGGGCAGAAGTCTCTTCAGATTTCTGTGAAAAGTACACAGAAGCTTAAGACCAAGCCCTCACTCCTCAGAGCTGGTGCTGGCTTTAATCTCTCCAACAGCAGTACTTTGGGAAAATTGTAGCTATCCTTTAAAAAAAAAAGAAAATACTTGGCAATTGGGAAAATGAGAAGAAATAAATCTCATTATTCTTTATATAAGTTGAAAACCATCTATGTTGCAAGTCCTCATGTGTTTTCATATTTCCCTCCAACATTTGGGGGTGATAAGAAGATATCAGATTCCCTCGGTATAATGTCATCACCCTCAAAACATTCCCACTCCAGTCTGAGCCCTAAAGTGGGGACTCCTAGAAATCATGGCCAGTGGTGAGTGAAATGCATCAAAGATTCATTCACAGTAAAGTCTACTTTAGTGAAATTATTGCACTTTCTAATACTTGACTTTATGTACTATAACTAACGTGAGTGACGGTAAATCTTCCCAGATTAAACCTAATTATGAAGGACCAGCAGGTAGAAGAATTAGAAAGACTGTATCATAAATTTAGGATCTTAGATGCTAAAATACAAATTAGAGTAACTATTAGTAGTCATGTCTTAAATTGTAAGGAAATTTCCATTTCATCACTAAGAGATTTGTCATCTTAAAAATAAAAACACCTATAGTGTTATCAATGTATTAAAATGTATTTAATTAAAAATAATGTTTAGAGATCTCAGGGTCATGATAGATAGACTATCTTGTATATATATATAAGTATATATAAAAGAGCATGGTATATTTAGTGGTTTAGTGTTTCAAATTGTGATTGAATACGTTTTGTCCCCCAAAGAAGGGACAATGACACTGTCTGTGTTTGAAACTAAAAATTATATAAATCAAAATACTTTAAAACCAATATATTTTTATAGAATTTCTGTTTTTGAGAAAAGTTTAACTTTGGGAGAATAAGAAAAAGCCACAGGCTATGGAATATTAAGACTTGTGGACCTAACTAAGGGAAGAAAAAGCTTTTAAAATATAGCCTACTAACAAGAACCCAGTGGGAAAACAGTAAAAAGAAGGGGCACATGTACCTCAATATTCGTGGCAGCAGTGTTCACAAAAACAATCTCCTTTTCAGTAAAAGACTCATTTTTTAAAAATCTGGAGGTTTAGTTATAACAAAGTTGGGAATTTTGTGTTAAATGCTTCTTAAATTTCAAAAAGTGATTAAAAATATAATGCTATAACAATTATGGTTAACTTCATTTAAAGTATGTAAGTTTCTCTCTTCATTATACATATGACACAAATATTTATTAATTCATAGTAGCTTAAGGAACTATTGGAGAAATGAAACCATTTTGGAGAATTTTGAAACTGAGCTGTCTGTGCTTTTCCATAAACTCAAGGTAGAGTAGACTCTTCTTTACCAGTGATTGAAAGGCACCACCTTCCAAAAACTTAGATCTTAGTGCTATCAGAATGCTTAAGCTTGCAGTTTTATAGCCATCTGAAATGAACCTCATGCATCAGATGAGAGAGCATGAATGTTTGTACCACAGCGTATTTTGAGTACAAACACTGGTAGAATGCCGTTGTGGCAGGCACTTAAGATGCTCTGCCTCTGTACCCTTAGCCACATTTGATCTCAGCTGTAGCTGCCCAGACAGCAGACAGCAGTTCATGATGCTTTAGCTCACAACATCTCACAGTCTTATCTTTTTGGTTTTATGCCCAGGAGCTTCTTGGATGTTGCAGGAGCACATTGCCCCACTGCAGTGCTGCAACCTGGAAATGCAGAGGAGCAAAGAGCCCTAGCATAGCCCACTGTCAACCAAGGAAACCTGACAGGTGGTGGAGAAAATCTTTCACCCATTTTTTGGCAGACAATTCTTGAAAGGTTCTCTGGAAAATTAAATCATTTTATGCACAGCAGTGACTATGATTGCGTTCTCTTACATCGACTTCCTTCTTTCTTTCCTTTTCTCTGTTTCCTTACTTCTGCTTCCTGGGGTCAGCTCCAAACTACCTGCCCCCAAGTCCTTGTCTTGGGGTTTGCATTCAGGGGAAACTCAGCCAAGGGACACAGCCCTTCATTTTACCTCATTCCAGAAATTCCATAAAAGTGGCAGAAAGACTAAGATGTGATGGTCCTCGGCTTTTGGCTTGGGGTCAGTGTTGCCTCATTTCAACTTGCATAAAATTTGTTTTAGGAAAAGACAAAAGATATTTCAAAAAACTTCAAAACTTCTTGCTTATTTCCTTTTAAAAAATATTTATTTATTTGTCTCAGAGAGAGAGAAAGAGGGCAAAAGCAGGGGGAGCAGCAGAGGCAGAAGGAGAAGCAGGCTCCTTGGTGATCAAGGAGCCCAATGTGGGACTTGATCCTAGGACCCTGGGATCATGACCTGAGCCAAAGGAAGACGCTTAACCAACTGAGCCATCCAGGTGTCCCTCTTGCTTATTTTCTTAACATTGTTTATCTTAGTTTGTTCAGCATTCAATATTCAGGAGGCAAGTATGGTGATAAATAGTTTATATAGTAGAAACCCAGGGTACAACATCATACAGTAGAAGCCTAGAAACACAACATCTTGACTTTGTGGCTTCCAAGACCCCAAGGCTAACAGACCAAGAGCCACAGGTGTGAAACAAGCATTCTCTTCTTCCACCTCTGGCCTACAGTAACCCCTAAACTCATTATAATGCATTCGCATTGCAGTTTTAATCCTCCCACCATCCCCGTGTACCTTGGGGGAAGGCTGCCATGATGGTTCTGGTACAAACCTTGTAGGGTCAAAAACTTCCCCTCCCAACCTGTGGGAGGAGTCCCCCAAATGGTTGGAGCAGTCTCCATTAGAGACCACCCTGTCCATGACCCAAGACCCTTTCACAAAAAAGAAAAGACCTGTGTAGCCTTTGGGTAGTTACCACCTCTGGGCCTGCCCACTCTCCCATCTTGAAAGTGTACTGTCTTTAATAAACCATTCTGTGCTTGCTACTTTCCTTCTGGCTGTCTCTCTCTCTCTCTCTCTCTCTCTCTCTCTCTCTCTCTCTCTCTATATATATATATATATATATCTCAATATATATGTATATATATATCAATATATAGAGAAAGAGTTTTTTTTTAAGATTTTATTTATTTGAGAGAGAGAGAGGCAAGATAGCAAGTGAGAGCACAAGCGGGGAGGAGAGGGAGAAGCTGGCTCCCCACTGAGCAGGGAGCCTGATGCAGGGCTCAATCACAGGACACTGAGATCATGACCTGAGCTGAAGGCAGATGCTTAACCCACTGAGCCACCAGACACCCCCAGCTGTCTATATTTGAGCTGGTAAATCTTTGGTGGGAAATCCGAGAACTGAGACCTCCACTCACACAACACAGACCCCCCCCCCTCACTGGTAACAGTTTTGTGTATTGTTTCCTATTTATTTACACGTGGTTCAATCTGCAGTGCAGAGGAAATATAATTAGTATCATGTGCTGTCCATCATCACTGTGCGCTGCACACCGAATTTACCTGCTGAAGTCATTGTGTTAAATAACAGCAGAATTGATCATTTAAGTAGATATCTTCTGTAGAAGATTTGTATATCTGTTTAATAGTGTTTAGTGAAATTTGTCTTGGTGGACTAGGGGCACATTACTTTTCTAATTAAAAATCATGGAATATAATTTTCTATCCAACACTTTTTAGGAACAGATTAGATATAAATACGTGAGAATCCCATAGTACTCACTACTTCTTATTATTGGAAGCTATCAATGTCTACCTAAGAGATAATAATTACTGGATATTTTAGCCACAGTGACTTAGATAAATCCAGAACAGATATCTGGTGAAATTCAACAAATTTGTGTTCCTTCAGTAATTTTTACCAGACCTTGAATAAAGAAGAATATGGCAAATGACAAACCTATTAGAAATTAAATGGGAGTCAAAGTAATTGCACAGTTGTATATTTAAAATGCTTCTTACATATTATACCATATATACATTTCTGTATGCAATATAAAACAAACCATATTAAAATAAAATAGGGTAAAATATATAATTATAGTTATAAATGTGAAATTAAATATTATAGTTCTTAACTTAAAGGTTTAAGTGTTATTTTTAATTTGCTTTGCTTATCTTTGCAAATATTTAATAGTGATAGAAGAGTATGTGATATCACTTTGTTCATTGTGGTATCTGAATAAAACACAAGTGTTCATCTATCTGCATATTTGGATAATTTTAAGTGTTTTGAATATATAAAAAAGAGCTATCATACACACACCCACACCCACACACCCACACACACACACATATATATGCATGCTTTCCGTGAGACAGAAAGAGACAAAGTGAGAGAGAGAAACAGAGGTTTTTCTGTCCCTATTAGCTTTGAATGAAAATTATTTGAGTTTCCCTCGTCATTTGGGTAAACATTTTGAAATGAGGCACTGTCTTGTAGAATCTAATTATGAAAACATTTTAAGTCATGTTCAATCAAGTTACTAGTTTTGGGATATTATTTTCAAATTTTTCATTATTTCATTTTTATTTGGGTAAATAAAATTTCAAAAAAATGAAATAACTTTAAAAATTATTTATAGCCACTTAAAGCAGAGGAGATCACAGAACTGTACAACCCTCCCACCTCCCATGCCCCTTAAAACACCTCGTAAAACAGCATGATATGATCTATCACGTACATTCCCTCTTCTAATGATCTCTGCAATCCAAATTCATTTATTATTTATTTTTGATGAAATATTCAGACAGTCTGCTAATGTGCATGCTGGAGAAAAATAATCTACCTTGAACATTTTTTAAAAATTAAAGGAATTTTTAAAAATAAAACATAAAATCAACCTCTATTGGATTTTGAATTGCCCTCAACCTCTTCAAGAGGAAGAACTCACGGAGCTCAGTGAGAGCGTCGTGAGCCTGTGAGCCCTCGCTTCTGGCAGCCGTGGGATTCCTGCTCCACTGGAAATCCTACCACAGAGCAGCTATGGCAGGAATTAAGAGGACATCAAAACCTCAAACAAGCTACACTCCTGTGGGTTTGGGGAGAAACAAGACGCTTAAACATTCCTGGTATGGTTTCCTTGGAAACATTCATAACAACAACTTTGTAATACTATGGGTTTCTGTTTTCTTAACCCTTCAGGCCATCAACTGAATGAAAACTTCCTTGAGGAAATATTTCAACTGACAAGGTGGACTGGAATAAATTAAACTCAATGCTGTGCGGCCTTATGACCCGTTTTTGTAGCCCAAGGTATGGAGCAAAGGGTTGGGGCGGGGAGACAGAGGAGATAGAGAGCGCGAAAGATGTACAAAATCCACCTTGACTCCATGAGAGCTGACTTCATAAAAGAGTTGCGTTGGCACCACTTAGAGGTCACTTGTGTGGAAAAATAGCAAACACACCAAGCAAATAAGAAGTTCAATTATCTTTGGAAGTCTCCATCAAATATATTTAGTAAAGGGAAAAAAGCCCAAACCCAAGGAGTTGTTCATAATCACATTGTATAAAATAACACAAAGCATTAAACAGCTCTTAAATTATGTGTATCCAAAATAAGAGAAGGACTTGGGAAAATTTTATTGGGCCAATTGTATCTAACTTATAACTCAAAGGAAGTGATTCAGAGTAATCATCTCAGTCAATTAGTTGAGAAAATGATGTACTTAGGAAGGTTGGGGTGGGAAAGATTATGTAGGTATCTTGTAGTAACTAAATTTTTGAGTATGCAATAAGAATCACAATTATTAAGAAGTTTAATTATTTGGGGGCACCTGGGTAGCTCAGTCGGTTAAGCATCTGACTTCAGCTCAGGTCATGATCTCAGAAACCTGGGATCGAGCCCCTCATCAGGCTCCCTGATCAGCAGCGAGTTGGCTTCTCTCTCTGGCTGCTGCTCCCCCTGCTTGTGCTCTCTCCCTGAAAAATAAATAAAATCTTAAAAAAAAAAAAGAAGTTTAATTATTTGGCATGCATTAAACAAAATTATTAGATTATAATAACTAATGTAATAGTAATGACTCTAAGAATAATAATAGTAAGAAAATGTGAAAGAAGAAGAAACAGAATATTCTACTAATTTAAAATATTCAAAATATTGGTGATGTAACATCTGTGAGAATTTTTCTCAATTGGAATTATTCATTAAAAATGTGATCTAATCAGGGCGCTTGGGAGTCTTAGTCGGTTAAGCGTTTGCCTTTGGCTCAGGTTGTGATCTCAGGGTCCTGGGATTGAGTCCCACATCAGGATCCTGCTTAGCAGAGAGTCTGTTTCTCTCTCTCCCTTTACTCCTTCCTTCCCTTGGCTCATTCTTTCTCTCTCACTCTCTCAAATAAATAAATAAATAAATAAAATCTTTTAAAAAATGTAATCTGATCTATAAACATAGATTATATTTTCATTATTCAGGAATACCGTGGAACAGCTGTAAATTAACACACATACTACTCATTAGTGCTATTATTAATTCCTTTGCCCAAGACTAATAGTCTTTACCAATCATTATAAAATCAATTTATTTAAATATTGGTTTAATAAATAAATTGCATTTAAAAAGCCCTCTCAATCTATGTAGAGTAATTGATATTTGGCAATCAACAAAATCAAAGAATTCTATTAAATGGAATCTTGACTGAAGGGAGTTTGGCAGTAAGGGCTCAAATCATTCAAGTTTAAAATATATAATCTACATATAATTATTCAGGGAGAGTTACAAGGTCACAACACTTGTGTTTTCTATAAAGTTTGACTACTACTAGTATCATTAATAGTAATTAATCATTGTAAATAACAGTAAATTTCTCTACTTTAAATTATTAAAAAAGGAACTTACATTTTCAGTGAAGCCTTTTTCAGATTATTTAAAAAAATATTTACAGGCCAAATGATCTTTGTTATCAGAACACATAATATTATATGTCATATATATGTAATATTTTAATTATGGACTCACAAAAATTAAAATATGTGGGCACTCTATATAAACCATAAGCCTCAACTTCCCATTTTACAACTTTAAGCCTAGTCACACTGCCTGTGACCAACAGGAATGTGGTCTTTGTTTAGGCAAAAAAGATGGCAGAGAATGCCCGCTCCATGCTATCCTTTCAAATAGGCAGACCTCACTATCTCATCCAGTGGGGCCCCAAATTTTGTCATTAACATCATGCTCAGGCTGCTGAATTAGGAGGAATGTTGTCTCGAGGAAAGGTAGTCAAGAGGGGAACACATTTGGTGGGAGTTGTCTACATTTTACTGTAAAGCTATTGGTACTGAAGTACAAGCGATTTATCACTTATTTGAGGCAAGTAACAAATTTATTAACTCCTTTGCAAGGAAAGTAGGTAAATCACCCAGTGTCTAAACATTTCCTTTCATTTCAGTCTAGGAAAGGATCATGGTTTCCATTTAACACCTGTTTTCTACCACATGGACCTCAAGTTCTTCCTTGTACATCTGCCTTTCTTCCCTCTACTTGACATGAGAATAAGACAGAATAAGACTGGGACAGAGTGAACGACCAAAGCATAAAACATGTTATAGAATTCTGTGCCTACTTATGAAATAGTGCAATTCCATGGCAACTCTTTAAAACCCTTCAAGGAATTCCCATTGCATGAAGGAGAGATTTCTAGGCAGTTTTCCAAGTATTACACTATATAGGCCAAAACATTTTCTTTTTCAGAAGGGAAAAAAAACAACTTAGATGGAGTAATGAATGACAATAATGTAATAATGTTTTTCATGAAAATCAAGTCTGATCAGGAAAGTAACAGCACAGGCTTCATTCTAGAAATCATGGAGATATTTATGCCACCAATGGCTAAGGAAAATCTAGATTAGAGAAGTCATAGCTTTTTCTTCTGTATCTACCAAGAAGATGGTCCCTATGAAACTCTAGAATGTGTGACGAAAACTTGAAATAATGCAAATGTGATGTTTCAACCAAAAGATGAGAAACAATGTGCCCAAGTCCAACAAGAGAAGAAAGAGATACAAAAACACAGCAAAAGGAATAAGGCTGATGATCCCAACACTGAACTTTATTTTTTATTTTTTTTTAGGTAGGCTAAGTGAGAGGTAGACACAATCTAAGATGTGTGAAGACACGAGAAGTGCCTCTGAAGAGAAATCTGTGTTTGAAACCAGGTTCCATTAGTTTTCCAGGTGTGACCTTGAGCAAGGTTCACTTAACTTCTTTCCATTTGTTTCATCTTACCTATGGAAGAAGCAGGAGGAGCATAAAGAGAGTAAAGGTGTGAAAAAAAAGGATGAAGGATTGCGATAACATATTTAGCAGAGTTCTTAGAAAATAAAACATATTCTCTTAATATTAGTCACTAACAATATTAATATTATCAGTTAGCATTGATATAATTATTAGAGGAAAATCTTGTCTACATAGACAAGATACTCAAGTCATATTGTCTGAATGCGGGTGTATATCTATTTTGTTTCATTTGTAAGAAATCAATTAGGACGAGAGTATGCTCAGAATTAAAATAAAAACAAACAAACAAAAAAACTTTTGGGTAACACCAGAAATGAAACTTGAAGATGAGAAGGGCATTCTTAAAAAAACAAAAAACAAACAAAAAAAATGCAGTAAAGAAGGTGGCAAAGTAGAAAGTACAGGTAGATAAAAAAGAACAAATCATACTATGGAAAGCTATACACAGTGCAATATCTGTAACATAGAAATTGATAAATTAGAACAGGTGTTCATAATGCTCGATTCATAATCTGGCCTCAAGGACCTGTGGACTTCTTAAAATGTCACACAGTGTTTGTAAATGAGAAAGAAGCCATCGGCATGTATGACTCACATAAGGAACACTTTTTAGAGAATGAGCAACTCAGAAAGGTCACTTAGAGAACACAGAGAATAAGAGAAAACTTCTGCTTAATGCAGGGGTGTTGTTTGGAATGTTTAACTGTGAGTGGTAGTAAATATGAAGCTCTTAAATGTAAAACAAAGGGAATTATGGTCTTAAGGATGAAAAACATCTGCCTTTCACCTCTCTTTCGAGAGAACAGAAATTATTAAATTTTGGAATCTGGAAAGTTGTCAGGAGATGAATTAGCTAAAAGGGTGAAGCTCACTGGAAGCATAAGGAAAGGGGAAAAAATGGGAAGAGAACAAAAATGAAAAATTGTCAAATATGTGAGAAACGAACATGCAGTTGACAGAGAATGGAAAATAGAGCTTATAAGGATTTTTTTAACATAAAAAAACAAATAAAAAGCAAATAAATACTTGTTCGGAGAAAATAAAACATTGGCTCTTCAGAGTATGATATAGTACATATAAAGCATTACCTATAGTTTACTTCTTGTAAGTACTAGCTTGGAATGTGTTTCGCTGGAAGAAATCTATGAATGAATGTAGTCATTTTAAATAACTGATGTTACCTTAACTGCTCTTGCACATTAATCACTACTTACTGAAACTTTCAAAAATTATAATGCCTAATAACGAAATTGCATCAACCCTTAGTATTCTCTAGAGTATCAGAGCCCCAAAGCCACTGGAGGCATACACAGTGTTAGTGATACTGACTTAAACTGTGTATTTTCTGAGAAATAAATCTATCGCATGCAGGAACCAGTTGAGAGAAAATAGAACCTTGCAATTCATCTCTGTACCTACCAATCATATACTAGCTCTCTTGCATTAAAAATCACCATTTTTAGCATTTCAGCCATTCTTACCTTTCAAATACTGTGTCCCACTTAAAGTACCACAAGAATATATACATGGACAAGTTCCAAATTCAATCTCAGTTTAAACAATCTGTTCAGAGTCTGCATCAAAGAGATTTTATGAAGTCGCATGAAAAATTTTTTCATTATTATCTTTTTTAAAACACTGATTATATTACTATATGTTAAGATTTGAGTTGCAAGCAACTCATGACCCTTACACGTGTAGAAGAAAGAAGAGAAATATGGCTGATATAGATTAAGGGAGTTCGTCTATAAAATACAGCATTTCCATATACATGGCAGCTTTCAAGGATATGAAGGCACACGAACTTCATTTTCACCATAAAAGACAAAGTCAATTATAAAACACTGGTATAAATCCCAAACCCTAGGGACTTTGCTAATGTAATATTGGATTCCTGAAACCAAGAGGAAAGTCCATTGGGAAACAATGTGGCCAGAAGACTTAGCCTCTGGAAAATCAACTTATATGAAGAATTAGAGCTTAGAATTAGTCAAATACCGAGCCCAGGACCAGCTACAACAATCTGCAGGTCTAGTGCAAGATACATGCTGAGCCCCTTGTTAAAGATCATTGTTAAGAATTCCAATATGGGGACAGCAGAGCATAAACCAAACCCAACACAGAGCCCTGTGTGACCGCATAAGTTGTGTGTCCATGAAGTGGGTCTTGCCCTGGACCTACTACGTAAGCCAATTCAGAGTTCTCTAGAACCAGGTACCATGCCTCTTTATAAGGTAACTGAGGCTCCAATGAAAAACTCAAATTTACATTATAAAAGAACTTAAGAACTACATTGAAAAAGAGTTATAATCTTCTTTGTGTGTTATGGAAGAATCAAGTATTTAGATATGAAACTTTCAGTAGGCTAAAGATGAAAAGTAAGATATGGGAACTTGCATGAGTCCTTGGCTGTGATGTGTAATCTTTTCCACTAAATCTTTTCCCACTGTTGACAACAGTTGCCTAGTGAGATGGCAGGTCCATGCTAAAGGCAGTATTTAGGAAGAGGGAGATCTGCAGAGGCCAGCCTTAAAAAGCCTTTGTCTCCAAGATGACATAAAATATAAAATCTTAGGGGCGCCTGAGTGGCACAGCGGTTAAGCGTCTACCTTCGGCTCAGGGCGTGATCCCGGCATTATGGGATCGAGCCCCACATCAGGCTCCTCCGCTATGAGCCTGCTTCTTCCTCTCCCACTCCCCCTGCTTGTGTTCCCTCTCTCGCTGGCTGTCTCTATCTCTGTCAAATAAATAAATAAAATCTT